>NC_133487.1:960981-1149193 GCF_025370935.1 Choristoneura fumiferana | reverse complement strand
AAAATCTGTCTGACTAAAGCCCGGTTCACATTCATCTCTCGTGTTGTGTCGTGACGCATCAGATCGGTATCGGTTTCATACATTACATATGGTTGCGTTCACATTTATCTGATGCAGTGTGTTGTGTCGCATCACATGCGTAGAGAGAGAGGGAGAGAGCATCTCGACCTCGACACAACAAGATAAATGTGAACTGGGCTTAATTAATTAGTCATCTTTAGGACGAACTTTAGAAATCTATCCTATTTTAACACAAATGTTATCAAGCTTGTTTTTTGTTACAGGTAAAAATCTTTCCGGATGCTCATCTGAAAGTACCCTAAGCACTTAATTCTCTAGGCGCCCTTTTGAAGGTAACACATTGATATAAACTACGCAAAAGTTGTTCGAATGAGTGAAATACAGGCTGTCTGAAGCAACTGTAACCCGCTGAATCTGAAATTTGCTGAAAGTGATACGGTTCGTGCCACCGACAAGTTAGACAGATAGATTAATCCAACTTGTTAAGTCTTTGTAACAGGTAATACGTATCCTGATTATCTTTGATGAATAAAGAAAGGAAAGTATATATTTATGACATTTTCATGCGATATCGAAAAGCCAGTACCGATACAAATAAAACATCTTTGTTTTTGGTCGGATATCGGATAGTTCATAGACTTAAGCCACGGACGTTTCACACAAACAACTCTATAGTTTATTAGTTTGATGGGCCCTTCCCATAGCACGTCAACCATACGTCAACACATTCATAGTACAGTCACCAGCATTAATATTGCCACAGCGGAGCGTGCAAAATATCTGACACGTCCTTCCGGCCCTAGAAATAGAGTCGTATCAGATATTTATGCACGCTTGTGGTGTCAGATATTGGTGCTGGTGACTGTACCACGGATTTAAATTAAGTAATTCAAGATTCGAGTAGTTATCGATTTTCATAATTTTCGCCTCTTTTTGCACTTCGTGCGAAGCCCAGGCGGATCGTAAAAGACCAAGCAAGCGCTTTGAGCTAATTAATATTAACTATCGTTTACCCGCGGCTTCGCACCGTAAATCATTAGGTCCAGCAGCTGAATTGGAATTCTGGGATTTTTAAAAATTCCCATGGGATTTCACGAAAATTAAATTGGTGTTTTCATTGACGTTACATTAAAAACAATCATGGTCAAACATGACTCTAAGCCCAGCGGTTTATTTCGAGATTTTATCCCTATCCCGTGGGAATCGGGATAAAAAGTCGGCTATGTTTTTATTCTAGATGTCCAGCTATCTACATACCAAATTTCATGACTCTAAGCCCAGCGGTTGGTATTTAGAGATTTTATCCCTATCCCATGGGAATATCGGGACAAAAAGTATCCTATGTTTTAATCCAGGTTATAAACTATCTTTTTGCCAAATTTCATCCAAATCCGTCCAGCCGTTTCAGCGTGAAGATGTAACAAACATACTCACTCACTCACAAACTTTCACATTTATAATATTAGTAGGATACAAGGGGAGAGTCGCTCTCTACTGGCCTTGCAGTGGTGAAACAGATAATGGAATGAGCCGTATTCTAACTAAAGTGTATTAAAAATGTACGCACCCTAAAATAGTTTATCTTTTAGCTATAATAAGACCTCATTCGCCATTCAGTCCAAAATTGTCCAAAAGGTTGAATCGAGAACCTATCTCCTATCGAATCAATAAAGCCAATCGTGGCTGATCAACCGTCCTTATCCCGATGATAACCTGAACATCCTGATACATATTGCGTCCGCCGCTTTCTTTCAATAGGTACGCAACAAAAAGAAATTGGTTTTCTCTTACGGTACCTGAATCTAAGCGGGGAACGGTTCCGTAACGCTTATTTGATTATTTTGTGGTATTAGGAGTGTCTGGGAAATAATTGAATGTCGTTTGGTGCGTGTGATTGTGATGAAAGTACCGTTGACATACAGTTATGTTACAGGCCGCAGTGGCGTAGATATAGGTCAATCTGGAACTGAAGGTTCAGAAGAGTCGGATCCTTAAGCGGATCCGAATCGACTCCGAGGAGTTACTAACTCGAACCAAACTATTGAATCGAGCGCCCGCGATCGGCGAATCAGCACTCTTTGCTTTCGTTCAATCACTTCGGATTGGATCGGATATGTTTCGTCGGGCGCTGAGCCGGTATGCCGGTAGTAAATCCGAAGTGACTCACAGATTCGAAAGAGTCTTTATGACGAAACGGTACTCCCAGTACCACGGTACTGAGCCGATTTGGACGGAGTCGGATCGGACGGAACCGAATCGTTCAGCTTTCGTCATAGACAAGATAATGATCACTCTAAATAACCGGATTCAATGAAGGAATCGGGAGTCGATATACGGAGTCGGTTCCGATATCCGAGCTGAATTTAGTGAATCAGATCACTTTTTGGAGTCGAGATTGCCCATGTCTGCAAAAGAAAGATCTTTATCCAGACAAAAGTTACGAGTATGCCTCTAAAGTGCAGTCGCAATTACACTTCACCATTTCTATCTATCAAATGGCGTAGAGCGGTAGAAAGAGATGGTGAATTGAATATGACTGTGATTGCGAGCGCGTTTAACGAATGACCACCGGTTTTAGTTTCGTGCAGTTAATTGGGATTTGCGTGCCGAAGTCCCCTCCCCAGGCGATAGAGGGCAATTGTTTTATTCCTTTATAGACGTAAGTTTTTTACTTTTTCTTTTTTTGTCGGCGTCGCGCGCGATGAAGGTGTTTCGATGTATGTCTGTGTTCGTTCGTGGGTGTACGTTTGTAGTATATTCGTTAGTTTAGCTGAAATTGCTACGCTTCTTCCCGATAACTTTATTTTTAAATTAAGTAAAGTTTTTTTCTGGAGGTATGAAGGACCCCACCTGCGTATGTACTGCTTAAGGGAGGGTAACAACGGATATTCGTAGTCTTCGTAGATACGTACAAATTTGTACGAAGCCTTCGATACGCGAGTTTGAAAGTACCATTTTCGAGATAATCATGGGGTTCGGCTGTTGTCGCTTTTAGTCACTAGCTTCCTACTCCAAACACTTCTTCCGTTTTGCCGGCACCAAATTAACGAAGCTTCTTTTAAAAGTGCTTCAATTTACAACCAAGACAGCAAAACCGCATTTTCCAAGGCCTTACTTGCACTTGGCGTTAATAGAGCCGGTCTGCAAACGCTTAGTATAATTGGACTGTTTGTGTAAATCTAGGAATATAGTTTAGTCAGTGTCTGAGAAGAATTGTGCGAGGGTGACAAATGCACGTCTTTGAGTTTGTTAGCAGACTTTAGCGGTAGAATAAATCTTCGTGCGGATTCGTTATTTACTTTGTGGAATAAATGTGGGTCTATATTCGTAGAAAGATGTATATTCGTCACCATCACACTATTTCACAAGCTTGTAAGTATTGTATTGAGAACCTGACCTGACTACGAAGCTTGAGGTCCCGGGTTCGATTCCCGTGTCGGGGCAGATATTTGTATTAAAATACGAATGTTTGTTCTCGGGTCTTGGGTGTTTAATATGTATTTAAGTATGTACCTATCTATATATTTATCCGTTGCTTAGTACACAACACATACACAAGCTTTGCTAAGCTTACTTAGGGGACTAGGTCAATTGGTGTGAATTGTCCCGTGATATTATTATTATTATTATTCAACATACAAAAACGAAAGAACGAAAACATTTTCACTTATGGTATTTTCATAACATCAAACTCATCATCATAACTCTCGAACGGATGGATCGATTTCGATGCGGGTTTTTTTCATGAAATGAGATTTTTCTTGGCTGGTACTTAGCTATGTTTCATTAAAATCAGTTCAGCCGTTTCTGAGATATTGAACTTTGAAATGACAAGGGCTTTTTCAGCTTCTATGTTGATTATGATTTGGTTATACATGAAAATTTTACTGAGATAAAAACGGCCGGGAATCAAATTATGTAAATAGTATGCAACCTCGCTTTAACATTTAATTGACGAACGCTGCATTCGTAACGTTTAGACTGGGCACAGTAATAACCTTACAAACTTATAAAAGAACAACCCCCTACATTGGTATTTCAAGGTCGCAACAAAATGGCTTAAAAAAAAAGATTTTACCTTCATTTGGTGTACAAGTTCTATCCTACTAATATTATAAATGCGAAAGTTTGTAAGTCTGCTTGTTTGTTTGTGTGTTACCTCATCACGTCTTAACTGCAGAAATGATTTAGATTAAATTCGGTATAGATGCCGGCGGCCGATCGTAAAATCCGCCAGATCACGAAATTCCTAGGCATATCGTGAAATGGCGCCATTTCATGAATTGGCTAAAAGACATCCGCCATATCGTTCAAAGCTCACGGTTTAACGATTTGCCTAGTAACGTTTAGGCAAATCATGAAGTTCCTAGGCATATCATGAAACGCCGCCATTTCATGATTTGGCCAGTTTAGGCAGATCATGAAATTCCTAGGCATATCATGTAACGCTGCCATATCGGTTCTGGCACTTCGCCGGCCGCTGCCGCGGCACGCTCGCTTCGCTCGCTTGGCTCGTGCGTTGTGGTCACAATTCACACTAACCACTCCTCGCTTAGCTCTTCGTACCTATTTTTTTCTTTTTTTCGGCAAATCACAATTTGCCCGGTATAGAGCTAGGAATATCGACGAATGCGTTGCTCTAATCGATCTGCCGTGTTGTTTTCAGGCACATCGTGATATGCCTGGCCAACTTTTAGGCATTTCGTGATCTGGCGGATTTTACGATCGGCCGCCGACATATAGATAATTTGAGTCCTGAGGAATAGGAATTTCCCAGTTCCAGCGAGATAGCGATAAACGAATTCTACGCGGGCGGAGTCGCGGGCAACAGCTAGTAGATACAAAACATACTCGGCGAAAACACGAAGTTGAAAACCTTCACGCAAGTGAACGTAAGCAAGTTTAGCAGTTCCCGTAGCTCAAACGGGCAACATGTGCCGGTGTAGTGCGGCTTTATTTGCATGGCAAACAAATTTGCCCGTCAATAGCGTGTGCCCGGGGAACTCTAATAGTGGCCCGTGGCCCTTTGCCCGGCCCTGAGCTAGGGAAGGGACTAGCACGACAAACATATCGATATTTTTTTTCTTCAAAAAACGGTGAAGCGCATCTGATAAGTACAAATTAGTAGGTAATGTAGAATTAGAAATCAAGTAGAATTGCTGACTTAGCTAGACATACATAAAAGTATTTTTTTAAATAATGAATGTATTTCCAAGTATGATAATGCGTTAAACTAACTTAAAATAAAAAAGCCAGTTGGGGTGTCTGAGGTTTTCAGTTAATAATAATAATAATATCATGGGACACTTGACACCAAATGACCTAGTCCCAAACTAAGCAAAGCTTGTATTATGGATACTAGGCAACGGATAAACATACTTATATAGATAAATACATAAGTACTTAAATACATATTAAACATTCAAGACCCGAGAACAATCATTCGTATTATTCATACAAATATCTGCCTCGGCCGGGAATCGAACCCGGGACCTCAAGCTTCGTAGTCAGGTTCTCTAACCACTTGGCCATCCGGTCGTCAAAGTTAGTTAGTTAGTTAAATAACTTGTAGACAGTTGTAAAACAATCAAAGTTAAGCAGAAAACGTCACGTTTTAGACAGATTTATGCTCGCTGGTACACAGGCAGCAGGGCTACTACGTAACTCGAAACTCGAAGTTCGTATCGTACCGTACCTACCTCTCGCTCTCGTACTAAATAGTATAAGTGTCAGAGGGACCGCACGACACGAACTTCGAGTTTCGAGTTTCGTAGTAGCCCTGCTGATCTCAGACGTAGAAATAGCGGTGACGAGTGCTGAGACGTAATAAGTGTTGCCAACGTCTAAATGTTACAGTACATTGTGCATTAAGGGGCATAAGAAGGGGATTACTAACTAACGAGATTCTATTAGATTTTAATGACTCGAGTTTGTAATCCCCTTACGACCCGTGATACACACAATGATTTTCATTGCATTGCGAGGAAAAAATGTAAAAAATGAAATTATTTTGTGTCTAAACACTTCACAGCTCGGCAAAAGAAAGACGCTAAGAAAACATCTGAATAAAATAATGGCTACCCAATGCAGGGGGCTACAACAAAATTCGAAAAGCGATTTCGTATCGTACCGTCCCTCTCACTCTATTATTAAATAATATTTGCGTCAGCAAAACGATATGTACTTCTATTTTCGAATCGCATAGTAGTCCCCCTAATTTGTCACTTTTTTCGAGTCGTCTATCATAGATAACGCTAAGCTAATTATTTCAACATGCTAAAAAATATTTACTAAAGTTATTGCAAAACAATTTGATATAAATTTAAAATATAAAATAACGAAGTCTCATGATGCGTGGAAAATTTTTATGGTGTAAAATTGGGTTATAGCCACAGGTTATAGCTAAGTTTTAAAGATGTAAAGAAAACGTTGGCTTGACTTGAAACCTCTTTAGTCTGAAATGACGTACCTACTTTATTTTTAAAACTAAAGTCATAACTCCCTTGACAAGAAAAACTATACGTAAATCCATAACTCCCCAGGAACCAAGAAACATTTTAATTTAAATTCTTAGCTACGTGACTTCTATCGTACCTACTTTATAAAGAACAAATCAATGCTAAGAATAACTGCCGATTGTACCTATAAAATAGTTACAAATTATTCAATGAGTCTTTCCCATGTGTATTAAGGTTATTCGCAATTTTAATGAGACTATTGCGATTTTTCGCACTTGTTCCATTACAAGTGAAGAAAAGTGCTTGTAAAGGCCCAAAAGCTCAAAAAGAAGTCGCAAAAAAATCCGTAAGGAACTACGGTGATAATTGCAAGAAGCCAACCGTCATTCTAGAGTCATACACGTCATTTTACAGTTCCGCAACTCTCGCAAGTCGCGACGTTGGCATATTAATCACGTCCGCGACGAGCTCATAACAACTAGTGGTCGGATTACTGGCTGAAGCGTTAGCTTACTCTAGGGCTGACGCTTGCCAATGAACTAGAAACGATGAGATTGTACGTCTTTGTTCATCAATGATTACAGCGAAGGACGGTAGCTCCTGAATTTATAAAAAATAATAATCCCTATTATTTAATGGTTTTTTTCGTGCCTTCATACTTAAATAAGAAAAAAAAGAGATATCCACTGTCACTTGCCAACTTTGTCATCATCAAATAAAAAGCCGTTAATTATTGTTATATTTGGTGAGACAGTTGACTTTTCAATATTTATATTATTCTATATTTTTCTATAGGTATAAATGCTTATTATTTGCTGTTTACTTTAAGTCAAAGTCAAAGTCAAAGTCAAAGTCAAAATATCTTTATTCAATTTAGGCTATAACAAGCACTTATGAATGTCAAAAAAAATCTACCACCGGTTCGGAAAAACCTCTGCTGAGAAGAATCCGGAAAGAAACTCAACGAGGTATATATATTTTTTTAAAACAGATTTACAATATTATTAAATGATATGTATATGTATATATATTATGCACGCGAACGAACTTACTTGTTAGTCTATCTCGCACGTAAATTAAAAATTGCCTTCGAAGGATACTGGCAACCCTAAACATACAACCTTGATTAAGCCACCGTCTAAACGCAGTTCGTCTTGACTATCTCAATTTGCTACAATAATATCCTGGTGTCTTCTGACCGGAGGGTGCGGTACCCGCCTAAAGAGGGCTCGATTATACCTAGTGCCATCCACGAAGACGCGTGATTTGATTTGTCAAAATTAGACATTAATGACATTGTAATAAGAACCACGGCACGCGTCATCGTTAATGACTCTACCTATAAACGCATCACTAGTTAAAACAAGGATGGAAAACGAATCAAATTACATGCGATTAAAAATAAAATCTTTACTCTATTTAATATTTTAGCAAACAATTAGTACGTCAGATTTTGTTGAAATAAGATAATGGTTACTTAAAGATTTTAAATCAAGCTAATTCGAAACGACAAAGGTTGGATTTTTTTTTATTTGCTCGAGTTGTTTATGGTTCGCGTTCTTTTTTTTATAAATCCTTACGAGCTGTGTACCGACAATAGTCGGCGCATTGCGGTGCCCGGTTTTTTTTATTCCACGTTATTATTGCACAATCGTTCTTGGCCGTTGGCTCGTTACTTCTATCGTTCCATCGTTTTAATTGCATACTGTTGTTTCAGTACAAGTACTTGATAATAAGCGTTTTCCCAGAGATAAGACCCAGGGAGATCGCTTTTTCATCCCCGAAGACCCCACATACCAAATTTTATCGAAAACGTTGGAGCTGTTTCCGAGATTCTTATTATATACATACCAAGAATTGCTTGTTTAAAGGTTAGAAAGATTATTATTGCGACCTTATTTGTCTGTAGTCGTTATTAATATAAAAAAAAAACAACTAGATTACCTGCGTACAAATAAAAGGTTAGTAGGCACTTTTACTTAATCTAGGTTATTTTACTTTTACTTAATTACTTTCGTGAGACTTATTGATACTAAATTAAAATAATAAAACTATGAAAATGATCTTCCGAAAAGATCGCAACTAGTCGGATCGTTCCTGGCTTATAATCGTGCGTGAGTTGAGCCGTTTAATTTAGTAATAGATTACTAAAGGTTATATTTCAATCTAGTTTCGACGGCAGTTTCGATGAATTCGTTTATCGCGCCCTCTCGGGAGTAAAACGTGTTGGCAAAATTTCATAGCAATCGGTTCAGTAGTTAAGGCGTGAAAGCATAACCGCCTCATCTTCACATTTTATTAATATTGGAAAGGATATATCAATCTATAGCTATGTATATGTATGTATGTCGATCAAAAACGTGCATTTGGCCGTTTAACTATTTCCTAACCCAGAAAAAGAAACAGTGTTTGTGTCTTAGATGAATGATTGGTCTCGCGTGCTCGCTCGACTAGATACCGCGCTAACTAAAAACAAAACGTTCGTGAGTGCGGCAACTCAATATTGTAGTGTGCGTAAGAACGGTGTAAGACAATTTGCAAGGATGCTAGTGTGCGTGACGAATTGTGTTGCCAGCTGCTCCACTGTTACCCGAATTATTGGAAAATAAATTATTCTGTGGTCTATTAAGTTACTCGTTACAAAATGTATCTTGGGAAATACTTAGAAATTAAGAAGTAATTAAGAGTGAATGTATTAATATGCTTGTGTATAGGTTAGGCGTAGTTTCTTCTTTAAAAAAATGTTAGGTAGATGTAGGTATATCAATGATCAGGCCTCACTTTTAATTAAAAAAATATATATATTTAAGGACATTCATATTTACAAATTATTACTGAAAATTCATGGACTGAGTCACCAACTAAGAAGTTTTGCGTACTTAACACGTTGCACCTATAGTTAAACCTAATATAATGTACAGGTTAATTAAGACTAAAATAAAAATAATTGTTTACATACGCTTGAAAAAAATAACCCTCCTTCGGCAGTCGGGTAAAAAGTTAACATTTCAGGAAAATTGGAAGAAATACGAAAAAAAATTTTTTTCGTTTTCCGTAATACCTAAGTAAATCAGCTGATCGGGCTTTTGACTGGGAAGACAAAAACATTTTTAATTTTAAGACACATTCACCCCTTAATTAAATAGTGTCGGGAAACAATTTATACACCTTCAGTGTATAATATCACAAAGATAAAACATTAAATAATATATAACTAGGTTATGTATATATAATAATTACGTTAGATACTTAAATAAAATAAGTTATTTAAAATTTATCATCATTTAATGATAACAATAAAATTCAATTTATTAAAATTTCAAACACGGGAATTTGATTCTTGTGTACGCGGCAACACAGAATGGCGTTTAGGGTTCATGTTATTTTATTTTTGTAATTTCGAAATTATACGATATTTACTGATGGTATGTGATCCCAGTGTCCTTCTTATTTCTTGTAGTATTATTTTTAAACAGTTTCACTGCGAAAACTGGCATTTTACTTCGGTTTCATGACCAAAATTTAACAAAAATTCGGACATGCACATTACGCACAGTTTGAAACGCGACTGACTCGCCTCGGGCTCAAGTACGCCGATTTCGGCGTACTATTTGTTGCCGCATTTGACAAGTACGCCGGCGGTATCTAGTCGAGCGAGCGCGCGAGACCAATCATTCATCTAAGGTTTGTGTATAAAATAATGTAAAATTCAAAGATTTTTTTTTTCTGTAATTTTTTTCATAATTTTTTATTGTAAACTCTCGGTGCAAGTTAATATATTCTATGGAAAATTTATCGAACGTTTGTCTACTGTTTCGCTTTTGTTTTTATTACAATAAAAGGGCGGGGGTAATAACGGTTTTTATTAACTTTGTTAGGGTTGCCATAACTAGGGTTGTCTCCGGATACGGTTCTCTATCGTTTGCCCGAATTTCATATGGAATATCGATGCCTCCATAATATTCATCTGTCATAAAATTATATAACTTATATAGACACGTTTTAGTAACTTTTTTTTTTCAGAATTCTTGTTCAACTAACCTAATGAATTCTAAGATAACAGTTAAAACGCAAACGAGGTTATGATGATAAGAAATTAAATTATATTAAACGAAGGGATGCTTTGTAATTAACAAAAACCTGTGCTGCACATAAAAGGTGATAATTCTAATTGCATCAAAATCAGTGCTGTCTTTTTACCCGACTGCGAAGAAGGAGGGTTATTAAAAGTTACCACATGCGCGTTATTTCATAAGGGCCGGTAATGTAATGAGAGCTATCGCCGCTGGCTATCGCCGCTAGAGGCGCTAGTGTAGCTTGAGGTCTCCGAAATGTCAAATTTCACTGTTTTTGGGTGAGCTACGCGGGTTTATATATAATTAGAATAATTTTGTAAATATATTGCAATACCTGAAATTAATTATGGCAAATATGCGTTACAAGGGCAATGAATGTCTGTGTATGGAGACAGTTTTGTCTTAAGGCGCTGTACGTAGTGAAAACTACAATTTTAGAAAATATTTAAAATATACTTACACAATACTTAACTGCAATTTTTTTATATGTATATTTTCAGTCTATTAGCTAGTTTTTGACTTCATCAAAAACACGATTGCTGACAAAAACCTCGATAGATTATTTTTTTGAAAAAGAGCCTTCGTTTACACGTTAAACCAAATAATATAAACTATTATGAATATCAACACAAAATTGCTTTATTAAATAGTTTTTAGTAGATTTAGATTTATGCTTCATAGATTTTCAATAGGTTGAGTACATCAATCATACCAATTTATTTCGTCTTTGGCAAAATAAAACGGTTCTAGCGCGCGGCGGCGGCCAAGTATTTCCCAGTCGCCAGTACACGCGTGTACGTCGTCGACGACGGACCTGTGCACATTTTTCTAACGCGCTAGTACTACTTTTGAGAGCAAATAATATGGGTAATCGCAGTATTAAAAAAGTTAAGCGAAAGAGGAAACGCATAAGTGAACTCAGAGCACATATGAGAAGCATTAGAGTACCTAAACGAAATACCTACCACACACTAATCGACCGGCCGGAGTCGGGCCGAGTCAGCAGGGCTACTACGAAACTCCAAACTCGAAGTTCGTGTCGTGCGGTCCCTCTCGATCTCGTACTAAATAGTATAAATGTCAGAAGGACCGCAACCCACGATCTTCGAGTTTCGTAGCAGCACTGCTGAGCGGATTTCACATTCGTACTACGACCGCAAGCTGGTTGGCGCGGGCCTCGGCTGCTCATGGAAGCGGACGGCTTCGTCCAGATTCTACCGCGACTGCCAATACAAATTGTAGGCACGTTGTATAAACCTATACTACTCACGGCGAACATGCGGCGAACCTTGCGGCTACTATGAAACTCGAAACTCGAAGTTCGTATCGTACCATCCCTCTCGCTCTCGTATTAAATAGTATAAGTGTCAGAGGGACCGCAACCCACGATCTTCGAGTTTCGTAGCAGCCCTGCTGAGCGGATTTCACATACGTACTACGACCGCAAGCTTGTTGGCGCGGGCCTCGGCTGCTCACGGACGCGGACGGCTTCGTCCAGATTCTACCGCGACTGCCATACAAATTGTAGGCACGTTGTATAACCTATACTACTCACGGCGAACATGCGGCGAACCTTGCGGCTACTACGAAACTCGAAACTCGAAGTTCGTATCGTACCGTCCCTCTCGCTCTCGTATTAAATAGTATAAGTGTCAGAGGGACCGCACGACACGAACTTCTAGTTTCGAGTTTCGTAGTAGCCCTGCTTGATCCCTTTGACAGTTTCACTGACATTTCTGATAGTAGATGCAACAGTTTCGATCTAAGTTTAGATTTTCTCACTTTTTTGCAGGCAAAGGTAATATCTTGCATTCAGCCAAGTTATTTAACATAAATTATTTTAATAAAATAAGATGGTTGCACTTGGTTGCACTAGTAAATTATTGACAAAAACATGTACTCCAACTGCAATCCGGCTGCAAAATGGGAGTTTGGATGCAGTTATTGCGCAGTTAGTACAACTGCACCAGCACTGGACCCGACTGTCAGAGGACTGCATTCCAACTGCCATTTTAGGCAGTCGGAGTGCAGTTCTTACGCAGTTCTGATGTAGTTCTGCCATTTTACAGCCGGATTGCAATTGGAATGCGGTCCGTGTGTACCAGACCGTACATTACGACGCCTACCGCCTACCTTATCAGCGACTTATTTATTATAGGGACTTCGATTTGTAATTTACCTTCACGTAAATCAAGATTGGTTTTTTGGAATCTTTTTATATTTTTTATTTCCATTCCAATTTTTTTTCTCTTACGGTCATCCCGTAAAACCTAAATTGAAAATACAAACTGAAATATAGATGCACCGAAAAACCAGAAAAATAAGACCAGCACTGGGAATCGAACCCAGGTCCTCGGTATTCCGTACCGCGTGCTATACCGCTACACCACTGCCGGTCAACCACCACTGCTGGTCACTGCTGGTGGACCAGCAGTGGTGTAGCGGTATAGCACGCGGTACGGAATACCGAGGACCTGGGTTCGATTCCAGTGCTGGTCTTATTTTTCTGGTTTTTCTGTGCATCTATATTTCAGTTTGTATTTTCAATTTTGAAATTAGTTTGTCTTTAATTTTTTCTCCCAAAATGTATCATCTTTAAGTAAAAGTGAAATAAAGTGCCCGGTTGAAGTGTAGCCTTTAGAAATGGACTTGAAAAAGGTATCAAAGAAAACGAAATTCAGATGTAGAATTATGAAAAGGAAACTAAAACTACTGAAATTAACAAAAATAGTAACTGGTATGACCAGATCCAAGGTCTCCATGTCACGTGTTGAGCACAGTGTATATTTGCTGTGTGGAGTGGTGAAAATCATCACCTCAAAACAGTAATCATACTTATAGATGATACATTTTGGGGAAAAAAATGAAAGACAAAACTAATTTCATTTTATATGGACTGGTTACTACCCGAAATTGTTGATTCCCGTCGAGCTCGGGGAATGCCACTAAGGGTAAAAAAGAATCTTCATGAAAAATAACTGTAGAACCTCCTCTGACTGAAGAAAAAGAACTTTCTTCTACATATCTATACTTTTCAAGCGACGAAAATAGCGAAAACATCGCTTCATGCTCCAGACAATCAACTTTGGAATCTCCTCTGACTGAAGATAAATAACTTTCTCCTACATATCCATACTTCTCAAGTCATGAAAATAAAAAAGCATCGCTTCATGCTCCAGACAATTTTGGAAGAGCTATAAATTAATTTAAAACTAATTGTTGCCGTCGACTGCGTCCGCGGGGAATCCGATTTAGAGCAATTTTTATTATATCCAAAAATATATATTTTCCGTAACATAAAGTATCCTAAATGTTGACCAGACTAATAAGCTATCTAACTAACTAATTTAGCTCAGGGACCCAAAGAGGGTCTTGGCCTCCGAAACAAGAGCATGCCATCTGTCATATCTATCTATCGACCTATTCAGTCTAAATGTCTATCCATTACCTACGTTACAAATCAAACTGTGGGCATGAAGAGGCATAAATAAATTGTTTATTACCAAGACTATTCATATTAAACGAAGATTTCTTTTATTAAACCAAAAAAAATGTGTAATTATAATTTTAGGAAAAATCCGGAATTCACATTAACCAGAATACGGTTACAAACAGAATAAGGCCGTCAACGGGCTGCGTGACAGACACGCGAGTCGCCCCGCATTCGCCTCCACCGCGTCGTCTGCTTCACCCCCTCAAATACCGAAAATTCTTCTATAAGCGCGCCTTAAGGAAAATCTTGTCCAACCTTTTTCCGAACAAAACGGGACTACGCGACACTGTGGTATGCTCGATATTTTTATGGTACGGTTTTAAGATATTAAATATTGATTTAAATGTAAATTTTGTTTTACGTCCGTAATAACAAAGTAACCACTATACTTCAGGCAGGAACCTCTTTGTCTACAGTGGCGCCAACTGGTGAGCGCGAAAACGGTAGCCCTCATTCATCTGTAGGTCTCTTCGTAGCAACAAGGAGTTCTTCGGCATTAATTGGTTTCCATCAGATGTCTAACTGTTTAGAGCACTTAGAATTATTTAATTTGCCCTAACTTCAGTTAAAAAGAGTTTATTTTGAAGAATATAGATTATTATTGAATTACTTGTGAATCGTCCATTGTCCGTCGTACGAGTGTGTGAGCCAAGATGGCGGCCGGACGCGCCCCACCTCGTCTCTATGCGCTGTCAAGTCCTAGGTGGTGTTGCCAGTGGCAACATGCTCCCCCCCATTGAAAGCTTGTCTTTCAAGGAGTTCCAGAGCGCAGATTCTTGACACGGATCTTCTAATAACTCCGCCTTTAGTGCGTACGTCGACGACTCTGCAGATACCATCTGAGCCAGGGTGTAGTGTAATGATCCGTCCCAAAAGCCACTTCATGGGCGGTAGTTGATCGTCCATGATAAGTACCAAATCTCCAATTTTAACGTTGGGTTTGTCCACCTTCCACTTGACACGCTGTTGTAGCGTCGAGAGATAGTCTTTTGTCCAACGGGACCAAAAGTGCTGTCGTAGGCGCTCGATCAGCTGGTAGCGGGTGATGCTGACTCGCTCAGTGACAGGTGAAGATAGTGAGGTCAGCGGTCGACCCACGAGGAAGTGCCCAGGGGTAATAGGAAGAAGATCAGAAGGATCGGCTGACATTGCAGTTAGAGGTCGCGAGTTCATAACTGCTTCAATTTGTGAAAATAGGGTATACAACTCTTCAAAGGTCAAACTGGTGTTCCCAGCGATGCGTTTAAGGTGGAATTTGGCCGATTTCACGCCCGATTCCCAAATCCCGCCGAAATGTGGTGCGTACGCAGGTGAGAACTTAAAAGTTATGCCTTCATTGCACGCGAAGCTACCAACTGGCACTTTACTAGATTGAAGCAGCCTGTTCAGTTCGTTATTTGCGCCTACGAAGTTTTTGCCGTTATCGCAGTAAATAATGTTAGGTTTGCCTCGCCTAGAGATGAATCTGCGAAGACATAGGATGAACGCGTTTGTGCTTAAGTCGCTAACAACCTCTAAGTGCACGGCCTTTGTAGAAAAACAAACAAATATACATAAATAGCATTTCGATGATTTGGCTCCTCTGCCTTTTCTATTCATAATCAGAAATGGACCGGCGAAGTCCGTACCACAAGTTTCAAATGGTAGTGTCGGAGTCACCCGAGGTTGTGGCAGATTTCCCATTAATGGGGACACAGCCTTACATTGAAATCTTTGACAGGTAATACATTTCCTTACAGTTGAATTAGCTAATGTCATACCACCAATTGGCCAAAATTTATCGCGGATAGAATTAAGTAGTAGTTGAGGACCACAATGTAAAAGGCGGTTATGCTCTTTTACAAATAAAAGTTTTGTGAAAGTATGTTTACGATCCAGCAAAATTGGGTATTTTTTGTCGTAAGGACAATGAGTTGCGTTTCCTATCCTACCGCCGACGCGTAGGATACCTTTATCCAAGAATGGATTGAGTGAAAGTATAGAGGACTTTTGATTTAAACATTTATCTGTTTCAAGTGAGGTTATGTCCTTGGCAAAGGATTCCCTTTGAGATACTTGAGCTAGCAAGAGAAGAGAGTTATTTAATTCTGAGCAAGTAAGTTCACCATCCACTTTTACAGAAGTTTTTTTTATGTTATTGATGAATCTTAATACATAGGCAACTACCCTTTGTAGTCTGTAAAGTTTGGAATATTTTTCAAACTGTATGATTGGATTGAGTCCAATCTGAGTAGTTAGTGCGGTTTTAGTTTCAGGTAGAACTTCAGGAGAATATTTATATGCTGGCCACTCATTCTCAGGTTTCATCAGGAATGCAGGGCCATGCCACCAGAAATCGTTGTTCGAAAGAAGTTGAGGTTGAATGCCCCTTGATGCCATATCAGCTGGATTGTTTGCCGAACGCACATGGCGCCATGCATTTTTATCAGTCAAGTCACGGATTTCATCGATTCGGTTGCATACATAAGTTTTAAGTGTTTTGGGTTCAGTGTGCAACCACCCTAAAATGATTGTAGAGTCAGTCCAGAAGACAGAACGAGATATTTTTAATTTTAGAGCCTCTAAAACCTTTGTGTGCAAGCGAGCACCAAGTAAAGCTCCCAGTAGTTCTAAACGAGGTATGGTTTCTAATTTTAATGGGGCTACTTTCGTTTTAGCGCAGAGAAGATTAACAGAAATATCACCGGACTCATTGATAGATTTTAAATAAATGCATGCAGCATAAGCATCCTGCGATGCATCCGTGAAGCAGTGAACTTCTATATTAGTAGGGGAGCTACAGAGAATATGCCTTGGTACATAAACATTGGAAAAGTGCTTAGTATTGTTGTGGAACTCAGTCCAGGACTTTTCTATGTCTTCTGGGACAGCATCATCCCAGTCAGTCTTTAGCAGCCACAGCTTCTGTAATATTATTTTATGAAATATGGTACAAGCTGAAAGAAGGCCCAATGGGTCAAATATTTTGCAAGAGTTAGACAAAATAGAGCGTTTAGTAATTTTAGTAATGATATCATTATTGACAGAGAATTGCAGCGTGTCAGTCTTAGGTGCCCATTTAAGTCCCAGCACAGAGGACTCCTTGCAGAAGTCTTGAGTTTGTGTAGTAGTAGTAATTTCGTCAAAAATGCCTGGACAATTGGTGCGAAATTTGCGAAGAGGAAAGCAACCTTCAGAAAGTTTTTGGATAACACCTTGAATGGTTGTTTTAAGTTCCGATTTTGAATCTGATCCCGTACTTAGATCATCTACATAAAAATGATGTTTTAATGTATTTGCAACAACCTGATCTTGACACTCTGCAGCTAGTTGTTTAAGGCACCTGGTGCTCAGGTAAGGGGCAGCAGCTGTTCCATAAGTAACAGTATTTAGCTGTAAGACTTTAAGTGGTTCGGTTTCACTATCTCTCCAAAGAATCAGTTGTAAGTGACGCTGAGACTCATGAATAAGGACTTGCCTGTACATCTTTTCTATGTCACCTGTGACTACAAAAGCATACTTACGGAATCTAAGTAATATAGAGAATAAGTCATCTTGTACAACAGGTCCAACCATTTGAATGTCATTAAGAGATATTTGAGACGTGGTTTTACAAGAAGCATCAAATACCACTCTTAAAGGTGTAGTCTCACTGCCTTCACGGAACACCGCATGATGAGGTATGAAATATCCAAATAAGGGACAGTTTATCTGTGTCAAATGCCCTAGCCTCTCATACTCCTTGATAAATGCAGCATATTCATCCATTTTATTACATTTAGTTAATTTCCTTTCAAGATTGAGAAAACGCCTCTTGGCGATGTGATAAGATTCGCCTAGAGCATCCTCGGGGGCCTCCCGAAGAGGTAGCTTGACACAAAACCGGCCATCATTTAGTCGAACAGTATTTTCAATAAAGTGGTTTTCACAATATTCTTCATCTTTACTAAGCTGTTGTATAGCAGGAGTGGATGGAATATCTTCCACTTCCCAGAATTTAGTAAGAGATTCTCGAATTTCCCTAGAAAAGTTGCAACGAGTAGCAGTGGTAGATTTTTGACCTGTAGGACCAGACACAAGCCAACCTAATTTAGATTCCTGGAGAATTGGTTTATTTTTTCCCAATTTTATTTGATTGAAACCGACAAGTTCCCAAAAGACATCTGCTCCTAACAAAATATGAATGTCAGAAGGACGGTAGAAGCTAGGATCTGCTAGCTTTACAGAGACAGGAAGATTGAGCTGAGAAGTGTTAACTTCTACACTCGGCAGTTGACCAGTGATCTCCGGAATGACCAGACAAGAAACATTTGTTGTGAAAGAGTTGACTCGAGACTTCAGTTTAACATCACAAATTTTAGTAGTTTTACTCAAGCTATTATTGATTCCAGATATGGCAATTGGATCTGTATAAGAACACACAAGATTAATTTTTCTTTGAATGTTTTCACATATGAAAGAAGACTGGCTTCCTACATCCAGAAGAGCCTTGACGAGGTAAGTTTTATTTGTCCTTGTATCAATTAAATCTACTTCAGCAGTGCAAAGAAGAACCTGTCCTGTCATGACAGCAGAGAGGGAGACTGAATGAGATTGAGTGGTATGACCAGGACTAGTAAGAATAGATGCAACATCAGGAGATGATGTGTGGTGTGCTGAAATATGAGCAGGAGCAGCTGCTTGAGATACTGGTCCTGACGTAAGATTTCCATTAGAGGTACCCGTAGGTGGGTGATCACTGTCACCAAGATGTGATTGTTTGTGCAATAGTAGATTATGCCTTTTGTTGCAAAATTTGCAAGTATTATGCTTGCAGCTTGAAGAATGATGGCCAGGGCGGAGACAATTTTGACACAAATTATGTTTTGAAACCAATTGGAATCTAGCTTCCAGGGACAATGCTTTGAATTTATCACATTTGTACACTAGATGATTTTGCATACACACTACACAGTTTCTGCCATCAGTCGAGGTTAAAAATGATTTTACATATTTATTACTATTTTCTTTGAAATTACCCTGAGAGTACTTTTCGGGTTTAGATGCTTCAGTTTTACTGAATTGCACAGTCTCTAAGACATCTGCACGGTTACGCAGAAAGGTATAAAATTCTTCCAGAGTCGGAGAGGTTTTTAAGTTTCTTTGTTCCTCCCATCTTCGACTTGTAGCATTATCCAGCTTGGATGCCATTAAATAAATGATAAGAGTATCCCAGTGGGATGTGGGCTCATCCAAAGCATTTAAAGCCCGAAGATTTTTTGAATAGTAGTCTATCATAAATCGAAGCGATTTATGTGATTCTTTGCTCATGCTTTCAAAGTTAAACAATGCCTTTAAGTGGTTATTTATTAATATCCTGCTATTATCATAGCGCTCACATAAAAGTTTCCATGCTAGATGGTAGTTGTTTGAAGTGAACTCAAGCGACTTTATGATATTAGCTGCTCCGGCCTCAAGCGATGACCGTAGATAGTGAAACTTGTTTATCTCAGGTATGGTATCATTCTTATTTATAAGAGAGTCAAAGGTGTCTTTAAACTCCATCCATTTGATATAGCTTCCATCAAAGGATGGCAATTGTATAGTAGGCAGTTTTATATTGCAGTTTACATTGTTTGCACCCGCTGTTGAGGAGGAACTTTGTTCTATTTCAGGAGTATTTCCAGACACGAATTGATCAAGAAGGCATTGAGCCCCAGAAATTAGAGTACAGAAGTTGTTTTCAATCGATTCATGTTCATTCAAAGCTTCCTCAACTTCAGGTGTCGCGATTTCAATTTTAGTTTTTAATTCGTCAAACTGATTAAATAATTCACGAAATCTTGTCAATTTTAATTCAAGTTCGCCGGTCGCTTGTTTAGTAAAGGACGCATTGTCAATTCCCTTTAAATTATCTAAGTATTTGGTAAAGATTGTAACTCTAGCCTTAATAGAACCGCGTTGCTGTATTAACGTTTTTAAGTCTGCCATAATGGCAAGAATTCAGCAAAGTATTTATATGAAACTTTCGAAGTAAGCACACGCGAAACGTTTTATCACAAAGAATAATTTTTCACTGAACAGGCCGCACCAAATAAATCAAAAGATCCAACCTTAAAAAATCCGTAAGGCACGGCAAAATGGCGCCGGCTCAGCAAACAGCTGTTCGCGTGCAATTAGGGTCATGCGAGGTCACGCGCAGGTTCTCGCGTAGTGTCGAGTAGTAGGTACCAACCACGTTCCGGCGAGATCTTCGACTCTACAGCCAAATGGCGCCTGGAATGTTTAATTTAAGATGCTAAGCAGAGTGCAGAAGCGAAGTAAAGGTGCACGAAGAGAGATTGGAATTACGTGCTCAAACGCCACAAGTATAGGTTAGGTTAATTTATTTCAGTTTCAGTTTTATGACAGCAGCCACTGTATTTTATGAATTTTTAGACTATGAATGGGATAGATTAGTATGAGGTTAGATTAAGTAGAATTAGTTAGTCTATAGTAAGTTTCCAAGTAGAATAAGCACACGTATAGTTACTATAATAATAATATGATAATATGGCGTTTGTTGGGCAGTTATAAAGATAGAAAAGTAGGTTCTATAAAGAAGTTTTCGAGTAGGCAAAATAGGGTTTACGATAAACCTAGGACTTCGAACTATTTAAGTACAAGTATTGTATTTTAAGTAGAAAGTATTATCTAGTCTAGTATATCTCACTCCATAAAAGAAAGTTGAGAGTAAAGAGAGTTCAAGATGCTGACATCAAGAGTAAGTAGGAGTAGGAAGCACACCGTTGCGGCAGCGGCGTGTAAAAGATTAGAGACTTAGTACAAAAGGAAGCAGTCATGAACACACGCCTTCAGTGCTAGTATATTTACAGTAAAACCAAAACTGGGCGTACTTCCCTTTAGAGCGCGACCAAAAGACAACACAGGCCTTCGTGTCACCACATAAACTGTAGCCAGCTTGTCCCGCGTTGATTTCACAGCAAGAAAAATCCAGTTGCTGCAGTCGCCGCCATTACGCCGAGGCACAGGATAAAGAGCGCGCCCGCGCCGCGTGTTTATCTTGATGTCAATCCTTTCGCATCTTGATCGCGTCGAGGTCACCAAAATGTTTAGAGCACTTAGAATTATTTAATTTGCCCTAACTTCAGTTAAAAAGAGTTTATTTTTAAGAATATAGATTATTATTGAATTACTTGTGAATCGTCCATTGTCCGTCGTACGAGTGTGTGAGCCAAGATGGCGGCCGGACGCGCCCCACCTCGTCTCTATGCGCTGTCAAGTCCTAGGTGGTGTTGCCAGTGGCAACACTAACTTCTCCAGTTTTCCTCTTTGTACATGCTTTTTATTTTACTTAAAATTTCATGTGAAAACTTGTATTTTTTGAACAAAATGGATAAAAAGATAGTTTTTTTTATTAGCAATACGTTTCCTCAACAAAATCTTTTAATTTTCAATTGTCGTTTTAACCCTCGACGCAAAATGAGGGGTGTTATAACTAAGTTTGACCGCTATGTGTGTCTGTCTGTCTGTGGCACCGTAGCTCTTAAACGAGTGAACCGATTTGAATGCGGTTTTTTTATTTGAAAGCAGGTTTTCTACCTATGGTTCTCAGACATGTGTTATCAAAATCGGTTCAGCTTTTTTTGAGATATTGAACTTTCAAGTGAGAATGTCGGGGTTTTCCAACTTTTTGTTGGTTAGTTTATTAAAATAATCTTTAATTAAGGATGTAACTTTGTCATTGCCTCAATTTTTATTGACTTTTCTCTTTTTTACACACAACATTTTGAACTATGGCAACCCTAAGCTGCAGTGGGCACCCCTCTGCGCGTTAATGAGTAACGTTTTTAATAAACCCCAAGACGACGTTCAAGAAAAAAGTTAAATAATCTTTAATAACAATATTAAAAGGCCCCTTCTTCTGTATGTTCGTCCTTATAAATATTAATAAATAAAGTTGAATATTTCGTTTGATTGTAACTTTAACATTGCACAATTAAATCAGGAACGGTTCGACATGTTTCGGTATCTCCGGAAAATCTTTTCAAAAGTGAGTGCCTTCACAACTGACTTATAATCGTGAAATAGAAATAGAAATAGGAATAATATTTATTCACTTGAACAGCGGTTACAGAGATGTCGGTTGGTACACATAAAAATGAGTAGAATGTTCAGCACTCTCGCCGGCATCACCAGCATGTGAATATAAAAGTTGCAATTTAATTTCATGCAATAAATTAACGACTAAGAACCAAGTAGGCCAAGCAACTTATAACATTAAATAATTTATGGAGATAGAATTATTAGCAGACACATTTATTTATTACTAACATATTTTAAGGCCATACACTAACAATTTTATGGATAATCATCTGAAAATAAGCTATTATTATTATCGTGAGTGGAACTGTCCAAATATGTCTCACAAGAGTTTGAGTAATATTGTATCTATTCATCATCATCATCATCAGCCGCTAGACGTCCACTGTTGAACAAAGGCCACCACTTTAGAAAGCCATCGCTATTATACGCCAGTATTCTTTAAAAGCACTAGTCTTTGCCTAACCTTGTATTACCGACGCCTGGAAATGCATCCGCCAACAGAAAGCTCGAGTTACGTTTGAAAGCTTCGAGCTTAAAGCTGTAGCCAACTTGGGATGTAATGCACACTCCACTGAATTTACAGTTGCAAGGATGCAATTATTATCTCGCGAGATAATGGTTTAAGTAAGTTTTATGTAAGTATAGCAACGTTTTAAGTTACAATGAAGTATAAACTTTTTCGTAAATGTAATTATTGTTGACTTGCATTCTTATTCAACCTAACTTGCAATGTGTTGAAATATAAATATTTATTGCTTAAACTGTGATGAGGATGAGTATACAGAGTCGCAATGTGGTACAGTCGTCATCAGATACGAGTATATCGTAGCGGGCGATACTCAAATATTTCGGAGCAGCATTACAATGAATTCGAAACTCATAATGAGCTAAATCAGAAAGAAAGAAAGAAATAGCATACATCAGGTACATATAACTTAATGTTTAATTAAGGTCAACTTAAAGCTAGCCGAAAGGGCTGGCAGCTCAGCAATGCTGAGGTACGGAACCACAGCGCTGATTTTCAGCTGCAGCCAAGTGAAAGCAAAGTCAAAGGTATCTATATCTACGCAGTCAAGGTGATCGCAAAGATCTGAACATTTATGGAAAATATGAATACCTAATGTCTATATCCCACAGTTCTAATTCGTTACCATATTCACTTTCATGGTGTCAAAAACTATTTTGAATATTTCATAGATACGCGAGAAGTTTTCAAGCAGCACACTCGAAAATTGCATGTCAACCTGCCAAATAATTTGCATATTCTCTGCACTAGAATTTAATGAAATTTAACTTGCAAGATCTGAAGATTTTCTTACATCCTTATTACGAACATTACAATTAAATAAAGGCTATGGCTTAAAAGTCTCGTTACCAACCCATACACTCCTAAAAAAAGGCTGTAATGACAGCTTCGGTAGGTAAAATAATTTAACAAGACACGTGGCTGTATGAATATCAAATCCTTTGCCTATCACTGGAGAAATAAAAAGTCGGTCCAATGCACGATGTCTGCTCAAATCAATTTTATTTCGCGTTGCGTTTGCCATTCAGCTCTTCGATATTTCATTGAGTTTCGCTGGTTTACCCCAGGCGATTATTAACAACTTATTGGATTTTCAAATAAACAACAGATTTGTATCGTTTCCAATTAAAGCTGAATCAATTTGCAATAAATCGATACCTTGCGTTTGTTACGTTATGAACTTCAATTTGGAGTTTGTAATAAAGTCCATCAACGCGGTGGCATGCAAAATTACGTGGCATGTTCGCTGGCGCCCAAGAGCCCCAGCATCCGCCGGAATCCTGTTTGTAACACTTTGTAATTGTAACCTATCTAGGCCTCTAAGTCTTTCGTAAGTAAGATAAGTACTAGGTATCACAATACCACATTTGCGGCGTAGCATGTCATGTTAGCCTAACCGAAACGAAGGGCGACTTAGCGCCTTAGCGACGCAGAAATACAGCAGGATTTCAACCGGCCTACCCTTCATTTATATTGTAACTCAAAAGTCAAGTTGGAACACATTATTTCCTATTAAGATTTGACTTAGATCTTGGGTCCACCGAGAACCCTAAATTGCCCTTTATTCAAATTGGTACTGCGTGTAAGGGCGTAGGGTCCAATGTTATTTAAAGGTCTTTAAGTAAATAAGGTAAGTTTTGGGTGCTACACATTACCGTTTATCTTGATTTGATGTGTATAATCCACACTAATTTATAAATATGCGAAAGTGACTGTATGACTGCCCCATCAAACTTAACCCCTCGGTATGTCAAATTTAACACACATTATTTAAATACGAGAGTGAGAGATACGATTCGATTTTCTAATTTCAGAGTAGGCACTCGTTATCAGTGTCGCCGCACTGGTGTAATCGTGGTTGTAAGGAGCGACAGAACCAGGCGTGTTCCCGCGGGATCGCTGTAATTGGTCTGGTTTACGAGGCCCGGAAAAGCAGGATCTACGACGGGATTACCCGATTGACCTAGGCTATTATAATATTTGAAGTATTAGATAAGTTTAATAGCTTGAGAGTCAGACCAGCCAAAGTACCTATAAGGGTTAGATAGAAAAAACGTTGATTTGGCACTGCAAAAAAACATTACCGAGATCACATTAGTACAAAATCTGTTGAAACATACAAGTAAACATTTTACAATGTTTGTGTACGCCGCAGTAGTGCAAAAGGGCCATGTTTGAGCGGTCAACATTGCTCATAGGACCAACCCAGAGGACCGTGATCAAAATATTAAGTAAGTACTTTCCTAATACTTAAAAATAAATATATCTACTTATACTATAAAAAGAAAATAAACGGTCCTCAGCAAATAGCACATTATCAGATTTATCAGTTTTGGTTCAATGAAAATATACCTTTAACTTAACTATTTAATCAGTTTAATTCTATGCAAGTATAACGGTAGAAAGCTAATTTCATCAGGTTCGTTCTTAGCTAAGGTTCATTAAAATTTGTTTAACCGCTTTTACATACTTATGAATGAACTATGAAATGAATTGTCATTTCAAAGTTCATATTTATAATGTAAAAGTGAAGTTCAAGCTATCCAAGCTAGGCTAGGTTGTAATTCTTATTTACGCAACCAACGTGTCCACAGTTTTATTTTCGTGCGTTATTGCCTATTTATTACCAAAATGATTGTTATTGACGTAGGAACGTGTTAAACGTCATGCTGGGAGGCTTTGCCTTATGGGGGTTGTTTGCGTTGCGTTATTTTATTGAGACGTTATTATTCGCACGACACTTGTTTTTGGCCGTACTTATATGATATACTGTGAGGCACAAAATTTGGCCCACTCTACATTCAAAATTACCTATTTTTGCATACATTTGAGGGCCAGATTTTTTTCCGCTCAGTATAGTTTAGTACTACGTTTACTATCGCTCACCTCTTCCTATGGATGCCCTTTGATTTGTGGCCAAAAAATCTCCCAAAGCAAGCGCGGCGAGACGCGAGTTGTAAATGTTGGTCAGACACACTTCTCTTGTTGTGCCTCGCGATTCGTCTCGTCACTTGCGTACAGCCTTAGAGCAAGCGTTTTCCGTAGACAGCGTACATCACGCAACTGGGCTATAAAACCTAATATTTAATAATTTACTAACAAACGCATTATTCTGATAGTACAATTGAAGTAAAATTGGTTGTAAACTTGCTACGAAAACGGCCACAAGCCACAACTGCCCATTGGCCAACTGGGAGTACCCATTGGTTTTTGTTCTAAGAAAATAGTCGGACATATCCACACATTCGTCGATTTCCTTAGCACAAAAGACAGGCGGTTGAAAAGATTCGCAGCTACCCAGTTGTGTTTTTCTATGATTTGCTTTTTTACCTTATAAAAATAATTTTACTTAAGTATGATTCATACCCATCTACGGCCGTTGCAATACGATCTAAACTTCGAAAATAACAGGAAAGTAAAGAACGTTTTATTAGCAGATTGTGTTTTGTTCAGATTGCAAAGTGGTTTCTTTCTTTTGTCAATGTTATGTTGATGTTTAGTATTAGGTAAATTTATACATCGATTGTTTATGCATCTGACGAGTGTAATGTTTGTGAACCGATTCGAGACATTGATAGATTCTGTGCGTTTGATCGAGTATTATTGCTCGTTGTTCAGAGGGTTCGATTACGAATTTCTCGTCCTAGAAAAAGCGTTGCTTACATATGATATGACCATGATTTGCTAGCAACGCGTCCGCTCTTATAAAAAGTGATTTGTGTGTAAATTAGTGTCTAGATTGTGTAACGTACCCCACAACGACACAAAAAAACGGTGTGATCGAACGGCTATATCGTGTGATGACGGCGTGCGAACAAGTTTTTTTTTAATAATTCGCGCTGCTGCGAGAAAAGTGATATGACCTAGTGAGCTTTTAAATAAATTTCAAATGGGTACAAAACGCTGTGTTTACTTGTGATTTTTTTTTAAACAATCGGACCTAGCATCAGTGTCGGAGACCTGTGGATAAGCTTTTAGAAGCAATTCAGCGTATGGTGTTAGTGGATAAGAGTAGAATGTGAGTGGCGCGTGACTCGCGGACATGTGCGCTTGCGATGCGGCGCGGCGGCGCGTGCGCGTGGCTCGGGGCGCCGTGCGCGCGCAAGAATGGCGCGGTCTGCTCGTGCCGCGTGCACACCGCGCTGCTGCAGGTAAGGCTCTTATCACACTTGCGAGTAGCGAGCGTATTTTGTATGAAGCCGATAACGCAACGAGCTCGCTGCTACTGATACGTGTATATGTCGGCGGCAGATCGTAAAATCCGCCAGATCGCGAAATTCCTAGGCATATCGTGAAATGACGCCATTTCATGAACTGGCTAAGGTACATGCGCCATATCGTTAAAAACTCACCGTTTAACGATATGCCTGGTGACGTTTAGGCAGATCATGAAACGCCGCCATATTGGTTCTGGCACTTCGCCAGCCGCAGCCGCGGCACGCTCGCTTCGCTTGCTCGGCTCGTGCGTTGCGGTCCCAATATTCATACCAACCACTCCTCGCTTCGCTCATCGTACCTTTTTCTTTTTTTCGGCATATCACGATGTGCCTGTTATAGAGCTAGGAATATCGATGAACGCGTTGCTCTAATCGATCTGCCGTATTGTTTCTCATGCACATCGTGATATGCCTGGCCAACTTTTAGGCATATCATGAAATGGCGCCATTTCACGATATGCCTAGGAATTTCGTGATCTGGCGGATTTTACGATCGGCCGCCGACAAATATTTGACAAAAAAATATCAGTCATTATATATACTTAGCTAATGATTTTTTTATGAGAAATAGCGAATTTGAAAGCGTTACTATAAAATAAAAGTTGTAACGGAATTCCTTAACCGGCTATATATTACAGTTTTGTTTTGGCTTGACACTTGTGTTGACTTTAATAAAAAAAGTTTCACCAACATGGCTGACGTTTCAACCTTTTAGAAACTCTTTTTATTTAATCTGCGGTTACGATTGTCTCAATTCCTTTGAGCGCACCATCTTGTTTTACAAGGAGCTTTATTTTTTCATTTTTTTTCGCTCGCAATTCTTTTATAGGGGCTGTCACAAAAATAGGGGTCTTTAAATAAAAGGGACGTAAGAAAAACCTTAATTTTTTTTCATCAAATGACACTGTCATCTTTTATCTAAGTAAGTATACTAATATTATAAAGAGGAATGGTTTGGATTTTTTGATGTTTGTTACGAATTTACTCAAAAACTACTGGACCGAATTAGAAAATTATTTCACTATTAGAATGCTAAATTATTCCAAATAGGCTATATTTATTAACTGAAAAAATTTGGGTTCCGTACTAAAACTACAATAATGTAACTCAAAGTGTAAAAAAGTTGCCATAAAACATCTTTCATCGCATGCGCTGAAGAAACTATTTAAATTAAATTACTAAACTAATTATAGAACATAAAAATGTTTTACGATATTAAAGAATACATCAAGATCTACAAAAAATTTCGCGATACCATATGCCCAACTATTGTAGTTATGTTACTGTAACTACTTTTTTACATTTTAAAAGTTGACAGAAATTACGACTAATATCAGACCATGTTATCCATAGGTACCTTTGTATTAATCCACCAAATAAATACTTTTATATTCAAGACGGTTTCAATACCTGAATTATTCAAATCGGATATTCCATTCAAAAGATATTACGAAATTAAAAATATCAATCTAACTAATAAATGCATTTACTCTACGTTGACGCGCCCCCGGCTTCGTGCGTGTCGGGTGTAGTTTTTGGGAAATTGAGCTGAAAAATGTGCGTGAAGTGCCCTTGATTAGAGACCTTTTTAGAGTTCTGTGCCCAAAGGGTAATAAAAACGGGACCCTATTACTAAGACTCCACTGTCCGTCTGTCTGTATGTCACTAGGCATAATCTCATAAATCGTGGTAGCTAGACAGTTGAAACTTTCACAGATGATGTAAATACATATTACCGCCGCTATAACAACAAATACTAAAAACAGAACAAAATTAATGTTGCTCGATATTAATAACGGCAACAGGTTTGCTTGAAATATTCACAGAATATTTATTTGTATAAATGTACTTTAAAAATAAATAATTAAATTAAAATAAAATAAATATTTACGGTGGGCTCCCATATAGCAAACGTGGTTTTTTTCGCCGTTTTATGCTAATGTCTAATGTTGTATAGGTACGGATCCTTTCGTACGAGAGTCCGACTCGCACATGGCCGTTTTTTTTTACTTTGCCCGTGTGAAGTCGGGGCGGGTCGCTAGTCTTACATATACGAGTATGTTGGGTAAATGAAAAACATGTCGTGTTCTCGCAATATGAGACGTTGCTTTCTATATCGAAGGCGGATGCTTCATAAATTCGAAGTCAAAGTCAAAATATCTTTATTCAATTTAGGCTATAACAAGCACTTAAGTATGAATGTCAAAAAAAAACTTCCACCGGTTCGGAAAAAAACCTCTGTTGAGAATTAATATTTATCTACGCATTTTTTCCCATCTCAGTTGATAAGCAACTATACTTCGTTTCTTTTGGCATTAGAAAAATGGTAAAGTATAACTTATGGAACTACTGTTACATAATATTTACTGTGTTTTTTTTTTCAAGTGTTTTCAATAAAATAATCACGTCAAGATAGCTTACTTCCAATGCTAAAATAAACAAAATGTACCTAGCTAGATCGACCTATGTTGTCTTGCGTTTGTTATGATTTCAAGGGTACTATAAAACACTAGGCTATATCAGATTATTTTACAAGTGTTCCTAGCGCTTGCTCGTTCCCTTAAGGAATTCCTTTCCTTTGGGAATGTAAACAATCGCAAGATAGATTGCTTTGCCGTTTATCGTCGACGCAAGCGATCATCCGCCTTTGCCGTCTTATTGGTTTAGTGAAACGTAATGTAAAGATATACCCGGAGAAAGGTTATCCGTTAAAATAGTTGTTTTTGTAACCGCCGAAGGAAAATTGTAAAAAAACATAAAGTAAACATAGTTTTCTTAATAAAAGGGAAGACGACTCAAATGTGATTGAAATAAAATAAAATACAATAAATCTGTTTTGTTACATTTTACATGGAACCAAACTCGGGAATAGGTATTACAATAGACAATTTGATGTCTAAAAAAACCAAGTGTGTTAAATCTTTGTTTTGAATCTTGCAAATGACGTACATATTTACTTGCATTACTATATTAATTATTCCTTTTTTTTTATTCGACTGGATGGCAAACGAGCAAGTGGGTCTCCTGATGGTAAGAGATCACCACCGCCCATAAACATCTGCAACACCAGCGGTATTGCAGATGCGTTGCCAACCTAGAGGCCTAAGATTGGGATACCTCAAGTGCCAGTAATTTCACCGGCTGCCTCACTCTCCACGCCGAAACACAACAGTGCAAGCACTGCTGCTTCACGGCAGGATTAGCGAGCAAGATGGTGGTCGCAATCCGGGCGGACTTTGCACAAGGTCCAATTGATTGAACACAAGAAATACAAACACAAAAGCGACTTAATTTTCCACCGTCTAAATGTCATACTCATACCCAAAGCTGACAACATAACGATATCGTGCTGTCCTGCTCATGCTAATAGTATTTAACAAAGAGTGAGAGGGCCAAAATGACACGAACGTTGAATTTCAGAGTAGCGCCCAAGCTTTTGCTAAACGATGTGGAAAGCTCTTTCCATTGTAAATTAATTTCAACATGTCGGTCTCCCAGTTTGCCAGTAATTAAAATCTGCGATAAATGATGCGGCGGTGACTTTTCAATGTATTAATGATTTTTAAATTACTTTATTTGGAATTAATTTTGCGTTTCAGTTTTCTGCAAGCGTCTTAGAAAATAAGAGACCGCTTTACTGAACAGTTGTTAAATTTTAAACCAGGCTTTGATATAAAATATAACGCTACATACAAAATGTCCCGTAAAAAATATAAATAGTAAATCATGTTGTCAAAAAGTAACCTGTCATGTCAATACAACCAGAGCTAGAGTAGATTTTTTTTTAATGGCATTATACAACTACAGTAGATTTTATAACAGACGAATAAAATACCTATTTTAAAACTCTTTCATTCCGCGGATAATGAGGGTAAAGCTGTAACATCTACGTAGTTTACTTTTTAATTTTACTAAAATAGGGCTTGCATATCAATGAAAAAAGATATGTTTTTTTTTGGCAGTTCATACATTGGGACTTTTTAACGCATTCACTTCCACCTGACTTCCACAGGTGCCACCGACGCACATGTGCGTTCAAAATGTATGAATAGTTATGACAGAGGTACTGGCCAAAGTTCCGAAAACGCATATATGCGTCGGTGGCAGTGAATGCGTTGACCCCCTTTCCAGCCGTGGTGCCCTAGTGGTTTGACCTATGGCCTCTCAAACAGAGGATCGTGGGTTCAAACTCCGGCTCGCACCTCTGAGTTTTTCGAAATTCATATGCGAAATGACATTGAACTTCGCCACGAGATTTACGGTGAAAGAAAACATTGTGAGGAAACCTTCACAAACCTGCGAAGCAATTCATGGTGTGTGTGAAGTTCTCAATCCGCACTGGGCCCGCGTGGGAACTACGGCCCAAGCCCTCTCATTCTGAGAGGAGGCCGGTGCCCAGCAGTGGGACGTATACAGGCTGGGGTGATGAAACCCCTTTCCCCTTTACTTTTTATAACACCGTGCGTAGGGAAATAGGAGTCTTGGCCATACTGCTGTGGCTTCAGTAAATCTCAGATATTAAATACAATTGGCTACTGTGATGTCATCAGAGTATCCCTTTTACATGTTTATATTTCAAATATGAAAATCGAATGAACTTTATTCCTCAACCGAATTTTCGAAATACCATAGATGACTGCAAAAAAATCTGTCCCGTTCAAAGACTTTGGAATTCGTCATTCAGCCAAGGGGCGCGTTCGAGTTGACCGTTGACAAAAATAAATGTTGCCAACATTCCCGAATGCAGATTTTTAAAATTACATTACCGAATTGAGGTTTGTTTATTGCTTTATTTAAATTTCTATTGTGTATTGATATGAACGGAATCCTTGTATTAACGGATTTAATGCGGTCAACGTGTGAGCAGTGCCTAATGAAATTCCACACGAGCCTGGCCCTTCGAGTTAACTTCCTTATTATATAATTAAAATATTGATCTGTACATAATCTCGTTCAGATTACAAATCTAAAAAAAAAACATTACTATTCAGCCTGGAGAAGTGGGCAAAGGCCTTTTCCTGTTGTGCCCATTCGTCCCGATTTTGAGCGGTGTCCAGCCAGTCGTTAAGGAATACGTTTAGGTTCCGCCAATGCCTCAAATGAAAACAAAAAAAAATCAGGGCTAAAAGATAGACTTAATATCGCTAGATGGCGTTAGTATGGTGTTTTTTTTGACGTTACGGTCTTACTTGCAATAGGCTTATAAATAAATGAGCCAATTGCAAGCAAGACCGTAACGTCAAAAAACCTCACGATACCAACGCCATCTAGCGATATTTCTCGTCTTTTAGCCCTCATTATAATTTAAAATCCGAGTGATGCCCTACGAGTGACAGTAATATAACGAGGCTTAAAAACCATGTGTATAAAAGTGAATGAGCAAAATAAAAAACGTGCGTGTTGAAATGGTGTTGAATGAGACGTTAAGGGTGTTCGTATTTCGCATGCCTTTGTCTCTCGGGAATAAAAAAACAGTATTTTCCGCTTTACTGTTGTCATTTTATGCCTGTACTTGATTTGTTAACTGGGTGAATACGGGGAATGAAAGGAAAATGTCGTCAACGTAGGTAAATGATTTTAAGGATTTTATACAGCTTAGGTTGAATTTAAGTATTGGTTTAGTGACTTTAGTGGGTAGTACTTAGGTAAAATAATGGTTTGTACTAACAGGCTACCAATATGACTTTGTAATGTAATGAATTTGCAAATATTTTATCAGCAAGTGTCGTTAATTAATTAAAGTAGAGGCTGGCACTCTAAAGCACACTACTTAAGCCTCGTTGAAATATAACATTTAAAAAATAATTAAAAAAACATGGAAGTTTACAATACCCAGACTCGAATACACGAAACCTAATCCACCTGTCAAGCTCTCCGTTACACCAAGATTAGAGCTTGAGTGATACCACATTTAAGGATTTTTAAGCGCTCTGTTGTTTTCTGCAATAAACGCATGTCAGTTTGCATCAGATAATTTAATTACTAAAGATTGTCTTACGCGGTGAGCGAAGCGGCTGTTGCGTGAGGTTTTTAAGTATGGCTTTCAAAGTCTGTTATTACGGGCGTGAAAACAAAGTTTAGATTAAAATCATATTTAATACACCTTAAACCGTACCATAAAAATATCGAGCATACCACAGTGTTGCATAGTCCCCGTTTTGTTAAGAAAAAAGGGAGGACAAAGGTTTCCGAAAGACAAAACTGTCTCAAAACACAGACATTCATTGCCTTGGAACGCATATTTGCCATAATTAATTTCAGATATAGCAAAATATTCACAAAATTATTCCAATTCTAAATAAACCCGCGTAGCTCACCCAAAAACTATGAGATTTGACATTTCGGAGACCTCACGCTACACTAGCGCCTCTAGTGGCGAATTCATACGCGATAGCCCTCATTAGATTGCGTGGATTGTGATTGGTTAGATCGGATGTACGTCAAACGCATTGCGCTTAACGCAGCGTTTATCGCATAAATAAAACAACCGAGCGCTTTAGGCTTCGGACAGTGTTTCGGCCGATTTGTGGATATGTCAGGATTTTTCGATACATATTAAGCGACCTATAAAAGATTTACGCGCCAGAGATTTGAAGTTTGGCAGTCATATTCTTAGAAAATCTTAAGAGCTGAAAAAATCCCACTAGACAGAGAGTACACAAGTTTTATGTTAAAATATATCAAAATAGTCTTATAGTACCTACTTAGTCGCTAATAGCGCCATCTATAGTTTTTACTAAACTAGTATCTATTGTGTATACTTATCTGTGGTATTAAAAAAAATTCAGTCTGTGTAAAACAACTATCGTGTTTTCTATCATTTTATTCGACTTAGGGAGTGAAGCCGCGACTTGAAGCTTGTTTATACATAAAGTAGATTATTTACAATGTTTGCTATCGGCACGTTTCATTCAAAACATAATCGCCTTGCAAATCACGGTTGCGAAAAAATCACAGAAATTATCTATGGAAATCACTTTACTCAGGGTTTTCAATTTAAATGGTAACCCTAACCGCATAATAGAACCGCCATATTGTGAAGAGGTCACAACACAACAAAAGTATATGCAAAAGAGCCCTCTATTTCTATAATAAATAGGAGATTCATTTGTCAAGTAATTTGTAGGTCCTTTGTGCGTCAAGGGCCGGGGCGTGGGCGGACGTGATTTGATCTAGATGGGGAATAAAACGACGCATAGGTACTAGCTAGTACAGGTGGAAGGAGGCTAAGTTGTGGCCATCATCAGTGAATATCCTAACTAATATCGGGTATGTATTATAATACTGAAAAATCATAATACCTACAGTTGAAATTTCGACGCTTAACACATCGAAATTCAGAATACCGAAAGTACAAAATCCCGAAAAGGGGTAGCTCCCGTCTTAGCCTTCGATGTTAGGTATTTTTTGTTACAGCACATAAAATGATAAATGTCAATCTACCCCCGCTTGAAAAAGTCGGAATGTTGTCAATTTAAAAATAGATACAGCAGACTTTGGTGTAACGATGGTTTTGGTATTTTGATTTTCGATGTATTGATTGTCGATTGTTTTATTTGTAGTAATTATGACTGTTCGGCATTATGATTCTACACGCTTAAATCGCTGAACTGATAGAGATGGAATTTGGTATTGAGGTAGTTTGAGATCCTGAAATACTCCTAGACATAGGATATTATGCCGGAAATTTGCATATTTACCGCGGGATAGCGATACATGAATTCTTGGCAGATGAAGACACGGGCAAAAGCTACTGTTTAGAAAAAAATGTGTCCAACATTTTTTGATAACCTGACGGTCTAAATTGTGACAAATTAAAAATAACTCGCCAGTTCATTATCAAGTAACTAAATATTACAAAATTTTACTTGAGTATTGAAATAGTTTCTTTTGTATAAATTAGGTTATTACAGGTATTCAATTAGGTCTTTTGTATGCACGATTTTATACCTCCCTAGCCTACTCATTTAATTAGCCATATGCCTTTGAACGCTCCGAACGCTCCACATACAATAGTCAAAAGTACGTCATGACCTAGAAGGCTATTAGGCGTGAACTATAAGTATCTTTTCCGTGACCCAACAACATCCAAATAGATATGATTATCACCCACTAACTACCAATAGATCTGGCCTAGTTCATATCATCCTGGCCGCACGGGGTAAATCAGTAGCCACGGGGTTCCATGGGTAGTTCCCCCTTTACCCCCTTAAGGGGAGGGGGGCGAGGTTGACCAGTTAGTTGCCTGCTGGGCGATCAAACAAGTAATAGATGTGATGGAATGTAGTTTTCTTTTTGTTTAGGGTTAAGTTGATATTAGAAACCGACTATTGGCAATTTCTAAGCTGGATACAGTAGGTACGTTTTTAGCGTTTTAAATATGAAATAATCTCCCGAGACCTTATTGTCTAAGCACTGTGAATCACAATACTTTTCACCACTTCTTTCTGTCACACGATATAAAATGAAGTTAGAAAAAGACGGCGAAAAAATGTACCTCCTTGAGTTTCTTGCCGGATTCTTCCAACAGAGGTTTTTCCGAACAGGTGATAGATTATTTTCGACATAAGTAGTTACTTGTTATAGCCTAAATTTAATAAAGATATTTTGGCTTGACTTGAATGCGATACCGGCCCGCAAAATACGGCCTCCGCTTTTCTCTTTTCTATGACGATGTTCCGATTTTTTAATAACAGTCCCGACAGTTCTAGATCAAACCCCATGGAATCACTCCGTCCGTCAATTTTTCTTTGAAGTCAAATGAGTTCTTGTATAACTTCAAAAGCTCGCCCTTGTCCGTACATAAATCCATACCTAAATTATATTCCTGAAAAAAATATTTACGTGGCTCTTTTTTGCGAAAACGCTATATTCTGTGAAGTAAATGAAAAGCTCTTCATTCGGCCTACAAGGGGCCCTTAGTCTTGGGCCCGAAATCTGTATAAAAGGTAATATAATCGAGACGCCTTACGAACCGTATAAGCCTCTAGACTCATAAAAGTAATATGAGTGATATAAAAAGTCGGAAATGCGCGAGTTAGGGATGTCCGATATGTAATGATTATCGATGATTTTGAAAATGAAAATGTGACATGGCACCATCACATTTTAACAGGCAGGGCTGTAAGTTTAATGAAATTCTGATTTGAATTGCCATATGGTCGGGAATCGTGGTTTCTCTCGTACTTAAACATTTTGCCACTTTGTCCAGAAATGTTAGTTTTCCGATCTGGCAACCTCCATTTTGATGCCTGTCATAACATACCTGATCCATGTGATATCTCATAAAGAATTTAAAATAAATAAAACTTATGATCGAAAGCGCTGAATATTTTTTCAGCACCAACGGTTCATAGAACCCTGTCGCAGGGAGCCTCTGCTGCCTTTATCAAGTTTTTTTTGATAAGTGCGGCAAATGTTAATTGCAACGGGTTCCACCAAGTGTCATACGAACTTGTAGGATTTTAATCGATGTTTTTGTATCGACAACGGTGATACGTGAAAATCCTTCGTGGTATAAGCCGGGTGATGCCAAAGGTTTATGATGATTCATCTCAATGAAATACCCTTATATGGGTTTATGACGAAACTCGCAACAGGTGTTGATAATAATGTTGGATGTGCTCATCAATTTAACATGTGTCTTGACCTTTATTTGAGTCTACTTGGCACGTGTAACAAAAAGATACAAACTAATTTTAAATTCGTGTTCGTAAATCTAGAAATAATGTAACAACAGTAACTTACCTTAACTTTTAGTATAGTACTTAAGGTTGTTTGCGATGAATTTTCACCAATTAATCTAGTCCAAACTAAGCAAAGCTTGTTATGAGTACCAGGCAACGGATAAACATACTAATAATAACATTAACATACATTAAAGACTCAAAAGCAAACATTTGTATTTTTCATACAAATATTTGCTTCGACCGGAAATCGAACCCGGGACCTCACGCTTCGTAGTTAGTTTTTCTAAACTACTAAGCTACCCGGCCGTCAAAATGTCAATATTGAACTTGCGGTTTCAATATACGATGCTTTAGATGAGGGCTAAGATAAGATCTTAGTATTCTGTGAGACATGCTAAATCCCCGAGCTCAGTACACGAACAATAAAAATAACTTCTCCAAGACGCAATAACAGAGTTTTTGATAAACTTTTATTCGAATTCACAAAGCTAAAGCAGGATTAATTTGCTCAATAAACGAGCAGAAAGTCGGCTCGGTCTCGATTTCCCCGGGGCCTTAAATCTTTGTTGCCTTTATACTGTGTTATTGTATTGTTGATCGAAGTTTGATATCATTTTAAAATCCAGGTATTGCGGTAAGACGGCATTTTTACTTTAAATGTACCTACCCTTTACTTTTTTTTTAGAACTAGTAATTATTGTTTCTTTACTCGGAATCACGAGTATACTGTTGATTTTGACGAAGAGTAAAATGTCCTTAAGAGAAGTCTCGTCGTTCCATTCTCCATACAAACGTAGTCCCGGTCTCATTTGAAAAGTAGGGTATGGACTAGACGTAATTATCTATGCCTGTGGTTTTTCAGATTTTCATATAAATGTGTAATTTCAAATGTAAGTTCGCACATGAATTTCGTAAAAGCTCAGAAGTGCGAGCTGAAGAACTCAGATGCGAGCATTTACAAAATATACATGCAAAAATTTACGAAAAGTGCGAATATAGGCCACATTCAGCATGATGCCTTGTGCTAATTTTTACTGGAATTATATTACTCAAACTATTTTTTATTTTTTAGCAAAAATATTAGTACCTAGGTATAGTTTTAAGACGTTCGACGACTGGAAGTGGCTTAAATTTTTAGAGTTAAATTATAAAATAGATTAGAAAGCACAACTCTACTGAAATTCTCTTTTGGAAACTCAACATAACGTCTTGACTTGCACACGTGTAGTTCGTAGCAGAGACGTACTGCGGCGTTATTAGATTTAAAGTCAATTCTACACAAAAATGTTTGCACTCCCGTGGCCATATTAAATTTCACTTTGCTCTTAGTGTCTAAGCTTTGTCTAGCGTATGCGGATTGTTTTCAGAATACTATAACTTCACGGAGAATATTTTTACTGACAATGATCAAAATCACGGATTCACCTGCCCATACCTGCGATCTGCGAAGCAATATGGTTTATGTGAAGTTCCCAATTCGCATTGGGCCCGCGTGCGACCTACGGGCTCAGGCCCACTTTTTTTGAGAGGTGACCTGTGCCCAGCAGTGGGAAGTGGTGGGCTGAGATGATGATTATCATAATGACGATATGTCAAAATCAGAGATTTAATTTCGATAAAATTTTACGTTTGATTTGTTGGAACCGGAACTTTATATCGAAATCGGAGGCGGACAATTGGCGAGTACCTAAAAAGTTTCGGAGCCGAGGTCTGAATCGCAAAAAAAACAATCAAATATACAATCAAGTTCTAACCTAAATTAAGTGGCTCTCTTCCAAGATTTTTTTATTGTGGCGTATTTTATGGTACGAAATATAAAATAATCTGCAGTAATTTGATTTGTTTACTTTTTTGCCAACAGGAATTCGCAACCCTCACGAAGGAACTCAACCAGGCGCGAGAGCAACTATTGGAGCGAGAGGAAGAGATCTCCGAACTCAAAGCAGAGAGGAACAATACCAGGGTAAGCTACTACTTCGTTCGTAAGTTTTTTTTTTCATTAGTATTCAACGTCTAGAGAAAAACATTTGATTACGTAATGCAAAAGTTAAACCTATATTAAAAAAAAAAAAAAAAATCTTTCACCTTTAAAACGCTATATTATTGGCGAATACCTTATTAAGGTATATTTTTTCACGAAAACGTGTAAGCTGCCGCTAGACAAAGTTGCAAGCAATAGCTAGTATATGTATATAATATACTCGTACCTATTCAGAGTTAAACTTTGTAACTATAAGAGATAATTTTTAGAACTACCACTACTGAACTGATTCCAAAAAATTCTTTTGAAATGCTTCACTATCCCAACGTTAAAGTGGGCTAGTTTTTATCTCGGGAAATACAAAATTCCCGCCGTACACAGACGAAAAATAGGATATTCAAATCTCTACAGCTCTCATTCCTTTACCACGCATCATCAAAAAAAAACTAACGCTCGCATGGGAACGCCTCCTAGTTCTGTTATCCTGGTATAAATTGTTATAAAAACTGAATTGTGTTGACAAGCCATGGAGCCCCGAGGGTCCTACATTGAATAATTCAAGATGTCTAGACACGATGTATCTCGAAGATTTACGAATTGTTTTATGCAGGAGTAGAGATTGATGGCGGTGTTTCGAGTGCTATCCCTTACCGCGTATGAGATTGGTCCCGATACTGATTTATATGGATGATATACCTTTTTGCTAAAGGTCGTTAGTGATTGCTTTCAACCGGCTTCTAAAAAGAACTGTGTGTTGTTTTTTTATACAATAACTTGTGATTACACTCGGCTTTGCAAGCGTTATTCATTAGATCCAGCAGTTGAATTGAAATTCCGGGACTTCCCCGGGAATTCCGGAAGTTTCCATGGGAATTCCCGAAAATTACATCGTCGTCTTTATTGACGTTGCATTATGTATGTATGTATGTAAACTCTTTATTACACATACAAATAAAAATACAAATACACAGAGAGGAGAACAAAGGCGAGCTTATCCCTAAAAAGGGATCTCTTCCAGCTAACCTAGTTAGGAGAAAACATTTGGTTATATAGAGTCAACCCAAACCGCAAGTTCAGGGTGGATGGAAGCCGTTTCCAACTGAAGCAACTGGAGTTTTATGGGAGAGGCCTATGTCCAACACTGGACGTCCTATGGCTGATATGATGATGTTGATGACGATAAACGTTATAACAGTGTCTCATGAATCGATCCATTCACCTACCCAGCGGATAAGATTTCGTGATTTTATCCCAACCCCGAGCCTTGGTGACCTAATGGTTTGACCTATAGGCCTCTTAAGCTGAGGATCGTGGGTTCAAACCCCGGCTCGCACCTCTGAGTTTTTCGAAATTCATTCACCCGAAATTCACGAGCTTTAGCGAGTATGAAGTTCCCAATACGCACTGGGCCCGCGTGGGAACTACGGCTTAAGCCCTCTCATTAGGAGAGGAGGCCTGTGCCCAGCAGTAGAACGTATATAGGCTGAGATGATGATGATAATGATAGATAATCCCGATCCCGTGGGAATACCGGGATATAATAATAGCCTATTTGTTATTCTGGAAATCGATGGACGACGGTTGGATGAAGACGTCTGTTTCCACCAGAGATGTGCTGTGCGAGGATAGGTAAATGAAGCGTTTCTATTGGTTTATAAAAAACACATTCCTCGCACATTTGACATTATTGGTGGAAACGCGGTGGAGACCTTTGTTTAATAGTGGACGTCTTCCAGCTGATGAATTCAAGATGTCTCTACCCTGTTCCAGCTACTTCTCGAGCACTTAGAATGCCTGGTGTCGCGGCACGAGCGCTCGCTGCGCATGACCGTGGTAAAGCGGCAGGCGGCCGCGCAGTCAGGCGTCTCCTCGGAGGTAGAGGTGCTGAAGGCGCTCAAGAGTCTGTTCGAGCATCACAAGGCGCTGGACGAAAAGGTGAGATAGTTATAGACTAGCTGAGGAGTTTCTGACCAACATCGCTAGATGGCGACACGAGAAGTCCATTTGACGTTACAACTTGCTAGAGATTGGCTGGCCCGTTTAGATAATGCCGCATTTACTTTCAGCCGAAGTGAGCAGGACGAGTGTGTAAACACGATAATTCTCATGCCACTGCAATAGGGAATATTACTGCAATATTCTGCCGCCAGAATGCAGCACTAGCACAAACCGTAAACAGTTTTTGAATGTCATCTAAATTGCCATAACATCACATTATTTAACTATTTTTTTGGAAATACTCGTATAGCTGTATCGTTACTATCGATGTAAATATCATGTTCTTTTGTTACTAATAAATAAATTTGGCTTGATCAGTCATGGCCACAAACTATAAGGGCCCTCGCCCACGGCGACTTTTTGTAGCGATGCTGTCGCGCGTTTTGTGAATGCTCGACAGCATCGCTACTAACGCGCGTTAGTCGCATTGGAAACGCGCTACAGAAGCGATGGCAACGCGCTACTAACGCGCGACAGCATCGCGACTGTATCGATGCAAACGCGAGACGGTTTCGGACGACATCGTGGAGAGAACCGAGGGAGGGTGAAGCGCGGCAGTAGCGCGTTTGCATCGCGACTAAATCGTGGTTATGTGGGCGAGGGCACACAGCTAGCGACCGCATCGCGAATGTATCTATGCGAACGCGCTACAAAAAGTCGCCGTGGGCGAGCGGCCTAAGAGAACTGACGTTGTCATGACGGTTTGTTTACGGTTTGTGCTAGTGTCGCTCCCTGCGCAGAGTTTTGCGTAATGTTTTTGGTATCGTTTTTTGATCCTTTTTCATACTTTTATAATGAACAATTAATATAGATTGTATAAATTCATTGGTTTGTGAAGTCACGCGGTAATTTTGACTATTTCAGGTCCGGGAGCGGTTACGAGTAGCGTTAGAGAGGAACACAGCTTTAGAAGAAGAATTAGCGTTAACCAAAGAAGAAGTAAGTCAATATAATTCTTCGCAAAGGTTCCACCTTGATATTAACGTTTTTTTAACGTTCTTACCAGATCATAAACGCCGTAATGCGAATGATCGATTTTTTATTTTAATAATCATGAGGAAAACTTTTCTCAAATAACTTACGTAAAACTTTTTTGAACTTTATATGCACCTACAAACTCTGAAGTGTCAGAGCAGTCTAATGATTCAGGATAAAGTACCTTGATTCTGCGAAACACGTGTACAGTCACCAGCATTAATATCTGACACAAAGCGTGCTTTTATATCTGATACGACTCTGTTTCTACGCCCGGTAGGACGTGTCAGATAATGTTTACACGCTCCGCTGTGTGTGTCAGATATGTTTACACGCTCCGCTGTGTCAGATACTTTTACGTTCCGCTGTATCCATCGACATCTATGTACCTTGGGGCATTAGACTGGCTGTTTGGAACAAAACGCGCGGCGCATCAATGATCAATATTACTTTGACACAACCACTGTCACGGACGTCAACAGACTGTAGTGAACTGTTCACAAAACCGCGCTGTGAACTCTTTTTGTGCGCCGTTTTGATGTAAGAAACATGCAGTCTAGTAGATACATAGATACCCTAAACCGAAGAGCATGTATGAAGGGAATAATGAAAGTGGACGAAGCGAAACAAGTATGTAAGGATCGTAGCAAGTGGAAAGAAGTGGTCTCTGCCTACCCCTACGGGAAAGAGGCGTGATTATATATATGTATGTAGATAGATACATAGATGTATCAGATATTAATGCAGATGACTGTAGGATAGCTACATCTATATCATTTAAATAATATTGTAAATCCGTTTAAAAAAATATACCTCGCTGGGTTTCTTGCCGGGTTATTCTCAACAGAGGTTTTTCCGAACCGGTGGTACTTTTTTTGACCTAATAAAGCCTAAATTGAATAAAGATATTTTGACTTTGACTGTGTTACATATTTTCACGCAAATCTAATTCTTCCCAACAATGTTTTTTTTTTTCAGCTGCAACAGTACAAATCCGGGCAGGACAGCGACCGGCCGAAGGAAAACGGTGCCGTCAGCACCGGCTCGCCGGAACACAACGGCGAACAGTTACAAACTAAGGTACCCCTGTGTTCATAGAGCATGAGGTTTTTTCTTCATATTTTTTGTAAATATTGTCCGTTTTCTCTATCTCTAACACGTTCACCGCCATTCACACTGACGCTTAAAATACCTACGCGCTACGTCAAAGTGACGTTTGTGCAGTAATCTATTGCATCTCGTTTTTGTCTTTGAGCTGTGTTTTATGAATGAAAGACATATAAATTCTTTATAGCAGCTGAAATTACTTAAGTATAGCGACTTTGACGCGCGTCAGAATACTTAGTGCGATTTTGAAGCACCTCGATCGCGAAACGATAATATTTTGAATTCGTGGTGTATCCATCCATGGTATATAATAACGTGAAACGCGTACAAAGGTAATGTGTCTTGGCGGTGAAAGTGTTAAGATTTAAAATACTTTATTTAAAAAAACTTGAAACAAAACTAGTAATCTTTGTACATATACGTACATTGTACACACACTGTCGCAAGGATGAGGTACACTAACAAAATTAGACGATTGTATTTTTGATTTACACACGATCTAGCGATTAATTAAATTGTGTTTTTTCTAGAGCTTTGAGTGGTGATTGTGCAATGTTTTATAGGTTTATTTCGTTTTACTCAATTTATCGACGCTTACTATGGTTATTTAGGGTAACGCTGTCTCGGTAATGTGCAGGTATTTTTAAGTTAAAGATAATCTAAGAACATTGTTTTATACAATTAATTCATTTCCGTTTCTTTAAATTTCCTTTATTTCTTGTGAAAATTTCCAGAAATTTCCGGGAACATTCCCAACTATTTGGAAACTTTCTGCAACTTGCAATCTGTAAGCGTGACCATTCCTGAACTTTTAAATGCTTTTCCGAAAATGTATTGATAAACTGGCTAACAGACAACACACAGCTTAAACCTGGACCTAGAGACTTAAAATTGACAGTAATATCCCTTTAAGATCCTTTATTCTACACCAGTTGTCCCTGGCCGTCGCTTCTCTGGCGAAATTGGTGTGTTTGTTAGGGCTTTTATCCTAATCAACATTTTCAGTCACGAGCGCAAGTGTCTTCGTAATGCTACTTGAATCATCTCTGAAAGATGACAAGACCTATTAACATCTGGTCAGGCCAGCGCATAAGAAAACGTCCCCTTAATCTTTTATTATTGACCCTTCCTGACGCCACAAGTTGCTCTATAGAGTGCTCCCCACTCGAGTCACATGTCCGAAATATCGGAAGATACGAGATAAGCTAAGTACGTAGATACAGGATAATCCAGCGTGAATGGTCATTTATTGGGTAAGCGTATTCAATCTTAGTCTACATCTTCGCTTATCATCAGGCGTGATTGTGGTCAAACGCTGGCCTATTTATTTAAAAAGCTAGTCGTTTATAAATTGAGTAAAACCAATAATGTTGTGTATAGAATCTACGGATGTAGCTGGCATGTAATTTTGTTTCTCTGGGCGGGCAGGAGGGTAGCGTTAACGGGGACGAGCGGAAAACCACCGAGCTTCAAAATACGATCGCCAAACAGGTCAGAGGCTCATATAAGCTGGTTACTAGAGCTAGCACACCAGCTTTTGTAACGGAAACTAGAAGTAACAGGTTGGTAAGGTCTAGTGGCTCATGAAGCAACCATGAGGGAACGTGTTAACTTAGTAGCATTTCGTCTAAAAATTCTAAGAAGCAACTGGTTTAAGTAGCAAGTCGTCTGAGAAGAAACTGGTCTATGAATCAAGTTGTCTATGAAACAACTGGTCCAAGTAGCTAGTGGTCTAAAAAGTTCCCCGAGTATCTGGTCGGTCTCCGTTCGTCCATTTCCTGGTTCGTAATTTTTAAATCTATGATCCAAAGTCGACGGAGCTCTGAGAAGCGAAGCTCCTATTCCGCGTAGCTGATGACGCAACTCTAACCTAACCTATGTTTATTTATATTTCCGACATAAGTTACTTTTTAGACCAATTGCTTCTTAGACAACTTGTTACCAGTTGCTTTTTAGACGAAGTGATACTAACTAGTAAGAAATGAACGATGTCCGCAACAAATCCTGGTGTGCTAGCCCGCCTTATTGCCGACGAGCATGTCGTCGCGTTATCCATTTCTTTCTGCTACCATCTTGTACCTAGTGACAGAAAGAAATGGCAAATACGATTGCGATGATGCGCATGTCGGACAATACGCCTACAAAGCTAGTGACGTGAGATGTCCTCCTTAGGCTTCGTTGGTGAATTTATCTACTACAAAGAAGTCGTCTATGTATAAAGCAAGGTATAGGCATGTTTCTTGATTTGCAAAATAACTTCGAGTCAGAACATGTATTAAACATACACATGTAAAAGCTAGATGGAATATTTCTTTAAATATACTTTAAAGTAAGATTTCGTCTGAATTTTTTTTAAACGAGTTTTATTATCACAGTAGAGTCAGATTCCATATTCTTTCTGCTTTCTGTACTGTGTGCGTGATATGTTTACTTACATAACAACAAACAACAATATTTGCAATAAAAAAACTGGCAGAAGAAGGTCTTTACGCCAAGAAATCGCTAATATGTCTTGTTAAGGTGATTAGAAATACTTGAGAATACGTACTTAGCTTGTTGTTTGTCACCAACGGCAGCCCAAGGATTTCATCCACTCGTTGTCAGTACAGGCATCGATAACCAAGCCTGCCATCGCACGCTTGCATCGCCATATTAACCGTGTAACCACAGTCCGCCATATTGGGGTACAACTGTATTTTATAGGCATTTAGCTTCACTGAAATGTTATAGCATTGTATTAGTTGTTGGTATTATTTATCAGATTATATGCAATTAATAAGGTAAGTAAAAAATTCTACTTCGATTGTATGTGTGATTATTATTTTAATAGACCCGAGTATGTTTTCAACAACCTTAAACATTGCTTTTCATTTCGACGATTACATACAAAATATCGTGCTTTCATATTAATTTGAAATCAAGTTTGATGTTGAATAGAACAAGAACTTGCTTTTTATTTCTTTTGAGTATCAATAACCTGCACAAACCTGCGAAGTAATTCAATAGTAAAGTTCCCAATCCGCACTGGGTCCGCGTGAGAACTACGGTCCAAGCCCTCTCATTCTGAGAGTAGGCCTGTGCCCAGCTGTGGGACGTATATAGGCTGGGATGATGATCAATAACCTACATTATTTTTATTCGACTGGATGGCAAACGAGCTAGTGGGTCTCCTGATGGTAAGAGATCACCACCGCCCATAGACACCTGCAACACCAGGGGCATTGCAGATGCGTTGCCAACCTAGAGGCCTAAGATGGGATACCTCAAGTGCCAGTAATTTCGCCGGCTGTCTTACTCTCCACGCCGAAACACAACAGTGCAAGCACTGCTAGCCGCTTCATGGCAGGATTAGCGAGCAAGATGGTGGTAGCAATCCGGGATGCGGGTAGCTTTACGGGACTTGACTTAAATAAAATAAATCTTGGAGTAAATTAGCTTGTACTCGTGAGGTCTTATGCATGCGCTATTACAGGGTTTCTCAAACTTATGGCTCCACGTACCCCTGTTAAAGTTTCTAGACGACAGCGAACCCCTACCACCTTCCCCCCCAAAGAAAGTAATAAAATGGACTGTTGGAGAAACTAAGTTTATTTTTATTTCAAACATCATCATAATTATAGTGTATATTATTTATTTCAATAAAGGGTAACAAATATAGGTAAGAATCGTCTTGCCAACAAAAATACAAACTGAAACAAATAAGTAACAAATTTGGAGTTAAAATATGCAAAAAGACTGCAAAAACCAATCTTAATCATCTTGCCAGTCTTGCAGCCACCATCACGTTAACCTTGTCGCGAACCCCCTACCGTCGAATAGCGAACCCCTAGGGGTTTGCGTACCCCACTTTGAGAAACCCTGCGCTATTACATAGTATAGTCAATGCACACTAACATTCATTAGAATAACAAATATCACACGGCCATTAACATCACTGTAGTATCAGTAAGGGCCTATACAGGATTGCCCATTTAGATCGGTCTGTACCTATGGGAAAGTCTGAAACTATAAGACATACGAAGATCTGTTCTTAGGAACCATGTCATCGATTTTAGTAACAAGAAAAACTGCATTCTACATAAACACTTGTACTCAGTTCGGGAATCGAACCCGTTCGTTTTTGAAAATAAAACTTACATTATTTATGCTCGTATTTGGATATCAGCTGTGTAGCTCATAAACAATAAATGTTACTATGAAACACGGTATCTAGAATTAATAAAATGCATTGAATTTAAATATAATGACCCGGATAACTCACGTCTTAAATCGAGTTTAGCTCGACATGTTTCGGGTTAATCCGTAGCCCTTCGTCTTCGGAGCAACGCGACTCAGCGGCTGCTGCAACACGCGCACTGCGTGCCGCCGCTCCAAGAAGGGCTACGGATTAGCCCGAAACATGTCGAGCTAAACTCGATTTAAGACGTGAGTTATCCGGGTATATTTAACATGAGTGTGTCTCACGGTAGTTTCATGTTCAAAATTGCATTGAATTTCATATTATTTAATAATGTAAATTTTATTTTTCAAAACGTTCGGGTTCGATTCCCGAGCTGAGTACAGGTTTTTTTTTAAGTTAAGTTTTTCTTGTTATGAAAATCGTTCCCATGATTCCTAGGAACAGATCTTCGTATGTCTTATAGTTTCAGACTTTCCCATACTGACCACCCTGTATACGCTAGCTGGTGCACCCGCATGGTGCGCCATGATCCGTCGCAGACGCATGCATCAGCTAGCGTAGACCCTAATGTCCGGTCCACATTATTCCAGTAAAGCCGTTCCAACTGCTGAAGAGTCGTGTGTGGATTTTGAGCACAAACGCTCATCCCCTTCTGTATATACAGTCGAATAAACAGTTTTAGTTGACTGTACATGATTCAGTTTATTCGACAGTACTGTCTACCGTTCGTAGCTTTCTAGAGATTGTCTAAGCTAAAACGACGCGTCCCTCACTCAACTAAATCAGTTCATAATGACTATTTAGACATCAAATCTTAAACCGCCTGAGTCTAACGGGGATTTAGTCCCCTTTAGACTCAGGCGGTTATTACAAATTGCTGTCGAACAACTCATAATGAACTGATTTAGTCGAGTGAGAGACGCGTCGTTTTAGCTTAGACAATCTCTAACTATATGCCCCCTATAGTCAGCAGAGCTGAGTTCCTGGCAGCGGCGCGTGGCGGAGCTAAACAACAAAGTGAGCGAGCTGGAGGAACGGCTGGCCAAAGGGGAGAAGGAGCTCGTGAAGAAACAGGAGGAGTGCGCCAAGCTCACCAGGGACTTGAGAGAGAATAGCGCGCAGAAAGAGGACCAGGTGAGGACCGTGGTTATGAAGTGTTATCAAGCGGGCACGGGCTACGTGCAGTAACCGGCGGTGCCGCGGCAATCTACATATTTTCTAATACATTGCGCGTTTTATTAATCTGTCACTAAGCGGTGAGAGTCTCGCCAAAGCAATGGAGAGAGAATTCGCGCGTCGCGTCGCCGTTCGTCCATAGTTTTGACCGGGCCGTGAAGTGTCAGTACACACTTTGTACTCATTGTACAACTCCGACTGTTTGTTCCAAGGAGGAGCGGATAGCGACGCTGGAGAAGCGCTATCTGAACGCGCAGCGCGAGTCCACGTCGCTTCACGATCTCAACGAGAAGCTAGAACAGGAGTTACAACATAAGCAGGCGCAACTCAAGGTACGGTTTAGTTATAAATAAGGGAATTAACGCACATGTGCGTTTAAGCGACTGCTTAATTATGACATCTGGTCTGGGTGAAAGTCAAGAAGTCGCATATGCAGAGTGTCTTCATAATATAATCGAAGCTTACTCGCAAATTGTTAACTAGTGCTAATATTAACACACGCGAAGTTCCGCTTCTAATAATCTTATTCTTTGACGTAACATACTTTATAAATATTTGTAATAACCTAGCTTATAACCATCTTATAACTAATAATTTTGGGTCTATATCGACTGATCTAAAATTGTTTTACATATTTTTAAGCAAAACACCGTTTCGTCGAATGATTGAAATGTCGAAAACTGTTTGGTCTAAATTGTTTTTCATAATATTTTTGGACGAAAAATTGTTTGTTAATAACATTGTTTTGTCTAATGTATTATAGGTATGAAATTGATACTCGTATTCCGAATATTGTTACCACTAATTTTATGTCTAGAAAATAAATAACGAATTTAACGACTCTGAGGCGAAGTCGACAGAGCTCCGCTTGACGGAGCTCCTATTCCGCCTAGTTAAAGTGCTTCGCGCCCTGGCAAAATACTAACCTAACCTATAGTTAAACAATCATGCTACCTGGGTTTTCTTTATTGCGGGTGTTTTTATTATTATTTCGCCTATCTAAGTATCAAATATTCATTTTTTTCGTTAATTCTTTAGGACATTAAATATTAGTCTAAATAATAATTAGATCTAACAATATTACGGATTTAGCATTTTAGTAATAAAATTTTTAGACTAAACAATAGACTTAGGAAAAAAAACATGTATGCAAAAGATATGCCATACAATATTATAACAAACAATTTCGACCAAAAAATATTAGGAAAAATAAATTTAGACCTTGCGAAGGGCACTCGATAATTTTACAACTCCCAGTATAACTCACGTTCGACTTCCCAAATACTCGTAGTTTACTCATCATAGAAGCAGATGTATAAACCTTTTTGTACTAGTGTTTACTAATTTGTTGAACCCTAACCATGTTTAGTATGCAATGCATGTGCACCACGAACACTAAATAGATTTGTACAGGGATTCAAATAGTACATTTTACGCTGAACTGCATTTAAAGTTCTCATTTGCTATCGGAACAGTATAATTTCTCCCTTTCTGTTCAGTCCAATAGTCCAGTCAAACAAAAAGATACAAAGATGAAGAGCGTCAAAGTTCTGGAGTGGGGGCCGTGTGGAGGGGTGGGCGGAACTTTAAAGGTGTAACTTCGTCATATTTTGTTTAATTGGCATAACCTAACCTAACCTAACCAACAAAAAGTTGGAAAACCCCCGACTTTTGTCATTTCGAAGTTCAATATCTCAAAAACGACTAAGTAAACCGATTTAGATGAAACATGTCTAAGAACCATCACTAGAAAACTTACTTTCAACTAAAAAAAAAAACGCATTCAAATCGGACCACCCGTTTAAGAGCTACGGTGCCACAGACAGACACAGACATCGCGGTCAAACTTATAACACCCCACTTTTTGCGTCGGGGGTTAATAGAAAAAATAGTATCCGTTATTTTCTAATAATCTACTGACGGACTAATTACAATTTTTAGGACACAGCCTCCTTACCTAACTGAGTATGCCCGTACAAATCTACATAGTGCCCTAACCTGTACATATGTCCAGCTCCAAGAAGAGAAGATAGCGGCCATTGAGGAGAAGCTGGAGCTGTCGTCGCAGAAGTTGGCGCAGATGTCCTCCCTCCCCGAAATGGAGGAGCAGCTAAAGGCGCGCATGGAAGCGCTCAGCCAGGTTGGCATTGTGAGGGCTGCAACATCATTATAATAGCTGTTTAGCTGCCCTTTTTCATTAGGACGCTACGGTTGAGAGCTTATCATTGCCTATAAAGGTCACAGCGCATTAAAACCACCCGGCACCCGACCAGCACCGACTTGTTCGGCGGCCACTCGTTGTCGACAGTGGTCCACGGGTGCACGCCGCGTTGACAACGAGTGGACCTCGCGTGGTCCACGAATTTCCGAGTCTACTATGAAGGTGGGTGGGGAGCGCCGCATCGCAAGCGTGCGGGCAGCGAGCTATCACCGAGTGGTCCACTCGCCGTCCACGCGTGGGAATTCACGAGCTAGACGATCTGGTGACGCTACGGAGCTGATGTAGTGAGCGCATGCCCATACAGATCCATATGAAGAACACTAACCGCTCGAGGCGAGGCGGTGCGGGTCGGGTGCCGGGTGGATCTATTGAGCTGTGACCTAAAGTCTCTTAAAGAGCTGGCAACGGAACTGTGATAGATACGAGTGGATATTTAGATTTATTTATTTCTAAATGAAAATATCTATGGGTACATGTTGTCGGTGTCCAGGGGCTGCGGTGATTGCTTACCATCAGATGACCCGCATGCTTATTTTCCCTCTCTTAAATATGTAAAAAACCTGATTTCAAATAAAAAAACGCATTCAAATGGGTCCACCCGTTTAAGAGCTACGGTGCCACAGACAGACAGACACATAGCGGTTAAATTTATAACACCCTTCTTTTTGCGTCAGGGTTAAAAATAAATAAAAATAACTACAGGAAACAATTTAAAAAGCTTTTAGGTATCTCAAAATGGTTTTCGGTTTTCTGTACATTGTACAAAAATAGATAACCCCAATTGGTAATCCCGCATGGTAACAATAACAATTTGGCTACAGCGCATTGTGAAAAGACTGTTAACTGTTCTATTGTTAGGTTGGCCATGGCGTCCTAATGAAATAAGGATTAGTGTAGGCAAGTCGAAGTGGTATCGATATTTTAGTCTAAAATAGAAGAATTAGATGGTTTTAAAGTTACATTTTGTTGTAAATTGCCTCAAGCTAAACCCCCCGTACAACTTTGTCTCAGTAACCCATCATTGTAACATCACAATCATCATCAAAGAAGTCTCTAGGTCATTTACTGTGAAAATGTTGTATCACGGGTCAAACTTACTGCAGTTTACCAACACTTGTAACTGATATCACACCCGGGATTTAATGATGACATAAATATATTGCTATATTTTATACTGTGTGTGTGCGTGTGTTGTTGTGTCTTGTGTTGTGAGTAAATGTATTTACTTTCTTTCTTTTCTTTCTTTTTTGATTTGGAATTTGGAACGCTCAGGTCAAACAAAGTTAATTATGCGTAGTAAACCAGTTTAAAAATCTGTAACTAAGTGTTTTAATTCACACATGTTTTTAGCGTAAGAAGATTAGAAAAGTGAGTTTTTTGGTGTCTCTTATGTTTCACACCAATGTTACTGTCGTCGAGTTTGTGAATTGCATTGCACCCTTAACTATGACTGAAGTTGTATTCCGCATGAAAAAAAAGGTTTTTTTTTTTCGATTTTTGCTAAATGTTAATTACCAGGTAGTTTCTATCAATTACCTAACCATGTATCAAAGTAAACGGAACTCAAGAAAAACACGGTGTATATCGTTACCTTTTTTACTATAATATATTATCTTTATTGAATTAAATTTTTATTATTATTAAAACTTGGTTTATTTATGTGCTGCTGTGTATCTATTTATCGTATGTATTTGTTGTAAATATGTTGTTATACAAGTATGTATAGTTTTGCATGTTTTGTTGTAATATAACATTGCTCTCTTATGCCAACTGCTCAAATCTATTCGTTACTTATTTCTGTTGTCAAAGATTGCCTGGGAGACATCGCTCTGGAGCTGTAAGGCCGGCCATTGTTTACCATGTTTTTCCCTTTGTACCTGTTTTCTTTATTAGTTACTATGTGGTGTTCAGTAAAAAGTCGTTGTATTGTATTGCTAAAATTACTTCGACGTTGTAGCTACAATACAATACACTTTTTATTGTACACCACATATAAAAAATACAGAGAAATGTGCATACGGGGGGCGGACGGAAAATCAGCGCTGCGCGATGCAGGCTTACGCTTGCACTCGCAGCAAATACTGAGTCCGCTCCTTTCGCCACAAAACACTGTTTTCTGGTTAGGTTTATTTAGTGTTGGTATGTTTTTCTTTTTTCAACTGTTCATTTTTTTTGTGGCAATAAATGATTTCTTTCTTTTCTTTCTTCTTTCTTTCTTTTCTTTCTTTTCTTTCTTTCTTTCTTTCTTTCTTTTCTTTTTTTCTTTCTTTCTTTCTTTTCTTTCTTTTCTTTCTTTTCTTTCTTTTCTTTCTTTCTTTCATATATAAATACATAAATATGCAATAGGCGCCTCAGCTTCAGATTGATCGCTGCCAGGCAACCTTTTACAACGGTTAGAAGTGGGCATACAATGTGGCAGAAACATCGTTATTTTAGCAATATATTTATGTTGTGATAAACCGGATGTGTTATTAATATAAGAGTGGAAAAAACGAATATTATAAGTAATAAAAATAAAGCTATAGTTGTGTAATTAACTGACTAACGAAAGCACAAGTCATGCTTCCTGCTTCTCATTTCAATTCCCTTTCCTAGTTTAGAATTGAGACCCAATCATTAGTGTCATACATAACTCCCGAAGTTTTCCGCCCTGTGAATCTGTGAGATAAAGTAGCAGGAACTTAACAGAGAGTGGCGAAACGGGCCATTTATCTTCCTTACGTATCATTTTTTTTATCGTTTATTCTGTAAATAAATTTAGTCTGTAAATAGGTGCAATGGACTATTTACGCGTTGTGAAGTGGCTTTGATTAGACCTTTTTTTTTATGTACACGTGTGAAGCCAGGACGGGTCTTTGTCTGCTGAATATATTTTTAAACTTGGTCTTCCAGGCGCAGGAACGTCATGGTTCGGCAGAGGACCGCATCCAGCGGTTAGAAGCCAGCGTGGAGGAGAAGAATGCAGAGCTGATGAGACTGAACCAAAGGTTGCGGATGAATGAAGAACACAATACCAGGCTGAGCGCCACTGTCGACAAGCTGCTGTCTGAGTCTAATGACAGGTAAGCTGTAATAATATCATTCATCACAAATAATAGTTCAAAGGTGTTGATTTTGAAACATGTGCTATTTGCTCTTCATATTTAAAGGTGTTGGGCCAAATTACAATTACAAGCATTTTTTGGTACAACCCTTTTTAAGAATAAGAAAAATAACAGAATGAGTTCACCTGGAATTTCAAAATTCTGGGGCCCTTGCAGAAGTTGAACAGCTAATTTCGACTTAAACCCCTTTACACATAAAATAGAAAGTAGCTGTGTAATTTCTGCTGACTTAAACCCTTTTTCACTAGGGCCTCAGAATTATACTTGACGCATAATAAGAGTATAACCAAGTCCTTATTGAAACGCTTAATATTAGCTGTAAGTATGTAGGTATCTATGTAGTCGTAAGTAACGAACTAATTGAACTTTATTTTCACCCATTTTTCTATTGTGCAACGTGGCATTTAGACCTTGTTTACACTGTTCTAGTAAAACCATTCTAGTAGCATGCCATTGCAGACCCGCGATGCTAACAGGTTACAAGCGATTAAACAAGTATCGTAATGTCAAGCTACTGGATTAATGTAAACAGCGGCTATATGCGTAGTCCTGATGACTTGTAGCCATGTGAATTAAACTTTATCATAAACTTCAGGTTACAAGTTCATCTCAAGGAGCGAATGCACGCGTTAGATGAGAAGAACGCACTGACTCAGGAGTTGGAGAAGACGAGGAAGTACGCTGAAGAACTGGTCGCGGAGAAGCAGGAGATTCTCAAGGAGCTGGCAAAGTGGAGAATGGAGACCGAACAGGTGTGTAGTGTATTATGTAGATAATTAAACAACGAGCCAAGTGAAAAACAATAGTTACATACATACATACTCGTACATCTTTGGTGGAAAAGGAATCTTGAGGGATGGACAATAAGGTGATTCTACAAGGACACCGTGTTTTCTTTTTAAGATATAACCTTAAAAAGATAGCTAATTAACAGCATCGCATTTTCCAGCTGAAGAGGCAGATGTTGCAGCAGGAGATCGCGTTCAATATCCAGCAGACGGACGCGCTCACGCGCTCGCTGTCTCCCGGCGCGCCCCCGCAGCCGCCGCAGGCGCTCTACCAGACCAAGGTATTTTAATATAACCTAACCTTACCTACGTCACTGCCGTGTGAAAACCTCGTAAGTTGTTATCCCTCGAAATGGTTTTCGAATCAGGGTACAGTCAAGTGTAAAAATATAAACTTATTCAAAGTTGCAAAAATAAGTACCACAGACTCTTATTCCGACGCAATAAGACCGTAGTAATATATGATACTTATTTTTGCACTTGACTGTACCATCAGCCAAATATGTGGTTTACCACCCTAGAGTTGATAATCGTTTGCATGTCATAAAACAATAATGCCAAAAGACGTGTCTGTCAACTTGAAAGTTCGACTTTAGTGACATAGTAATTTGATAGGAACTTGTTTAAAAATTGATAGACCACTTATTTATTATTTATATTTATACCACTACTACCTATCCTACATACCTACAACAGGGCCCTGTTTCTCAAAGCATATAAGTCTTATAATATTAGCGTTTTGTCTCATAAACCGTATGAGAAAATGAGACAAAACACTAATATTATTAGACTTAATATTTATTTTATTTGCTTAATATTTCACCTATACCCTTATTTCTAGCAGGAAATGCCTTCTCAATGTGACAAAGCACTAAACATTCGATTCTGCCCACAGTTGGACGGGTCGTGGGAGAAGCTGCAAGCGGCGCACGCGCTGGCGAGCGTGCAACAAGGCTTCGATGCCAGCGACGCCGAGGTAACCCGCCGCTCTTGTATACATTATCATTATTATACTAACCCCCTGTTTCACCATTCATAGATTAATAGTACATTGTGTCTTAAGGGCGGTAAATAAGGAATTACGAACGAGAGTCTATTAATAATAATAATGAGTCGATGTTCGTAATTCTAGTACCGCCCATGCGACATACAATGTTTTTCATCACATTTGCAAGTAAAATGTTATATTTGTAAAATAAAAAATATAGTTCTACCAAATATTGGCGATACCTTAGGCTTTGCTCTTGGCAGCGTCGCCCTCAACCTCCCCCTCCCTCGGCATGCGCCGCAACGTGCGTGTGCATGTGGTGGTCCATGTGGTCCTCCAGCAGCGCGCGCAGCAGCATCAGTACGGGCATTGACTCATTTACCGACCTTGGGCTTCATGACAAGAAAATGTGTACGCGCAATGACTCATTTACCGACCACGGGTTTCATGACAAGCACATTAAGGTCGAGGGTTTTATTTGGGGGGTTGCAACCAAGGTAGCCTGCATGTTACGACACTGTTTACGAGCAAGTGTGATGAAAATTTATTTGAACAGAGACTCCGTCTCTGGGCAGGACAGAGTTTAATGTGGTTCTCTTTGGCAGAGGTTATATTTTCAGGTGTGCCGCGATCGCCGGGAAGTGTATACAATTCGTACAAAAGGTGTCAACGAGACCCTATTAATAAGCCTCCGCTGTCCGTTATGTTATACCACAGATATAGATTACACTGGATTACGCAAATGCATCTACTTCGCGTTAAGTTCCCAATCCGCACTGGGCCCGCGTGTGAACTATGGCCCCAAGCCCTCTTGTTCTGAGAGGAGGCCTGTGCCCAGCAGTGGGACGTATATAGGCTGGGATGATGATGATGATCTACTTCGCGTGTCCGAACCCCGACCAAACGTCGGGGTTGGCCCCATACAAAGACTGGCCGCTAACTGACTAATCATGACTAGTGACTGACTCGAGCCCCACGGCGCGGGCGGGCGGCGCATTTGAATCGATTTTGCACGGACATCGAGGAATTCACATCGCTAATTCGCTCTTGAGACGTCACATTAGATATTAAAAAGTGACACGGTTGGTTTTCATACAGATTGAGGTGTTTGCGTTATCTAGTGTAATCTATATCTGTGTGTTACATCTTATGGGTATACTGTACGGAACCCTTTATAGGTACTCTACGCGCCAGTCCGACTCGGATATTGGCTATTTTTTACTGGTGTGCCGTTAACACTATCCGGCAGACATGTCCGGCCCAGTCCCATTTAAGCTTGGCGCTTTTTCAACATTAACTATTTTAGTTTTAGAGCGGAATGTGGTGTTCCGGATACGATCAATCTTTTTCTCCCCTAATATGTTGCTTAGTATACAAGGTGCAAATCACAATCAGGCGCGGCAGGTCAACTATGCGTCTGACCAGGTGAAAGCCTAGGTATCTGTGCAAATCTAACTGTGAAATTTTTGTATTGTGTGTGATGTTTCCAATATGCATTGGGTCCGCGTGGTAAATACGGCCCGAGAGGAGGCCGTGCTTGCAGTGGGACGTTGTATAGGCTGAGATGATGATGATAATGACGATGATGATTATGATGATGATGATAATGACAATGATGATGTAGTTTTAAATTTTTGCGATTTTCACTCATAGTCAAAATACCACAAACAGGACCTATAGTTATCACGCTTACTTAACACACGAGTAATATCTCGACGTTTCACCACCTTACAGTGGGCGTGGTCGGCTTGTGGTATTTTGACTAATGATGATAATGGTGATGGTGATCATAATGCTCTGATGATGATGATGATGATGATGATGATGATGATAATGTGGATATATTGTTGCAGAACGACGAGTCGGACGGCGGCGTGGAGGGGGGCCACACGGACGCGGCGGCGCTGGCGCTCATGCTGCAGGAACAGCTGGACGCCATCAACACCGAGATACGGCTCATACAGGAGGAGAAGCAGACCACGGAGGCGCGCGCCGAGGAGCTCGAGTCCAGGGTGGGTGCTGCTGATAGACTCACTGACGAACAGACAGACTGATAGACAGTCAGAGATGTAGGTAGATACAGTAGAGTACCGAGACGCGCAGAGAAGATCGAGTCCAGGGTGGGTGCTGCTGACATACTGACTGACGGACAGAGTGAACGGGCTCAGAGGTAGACAGACCACTGAGGTGCGAGGAACTCGAGTCCAGGGTGTGTGCGCGCTGCTACTGACATACTGCCTGATGAAAAGACGAGCAGATAGACTGATGGACAGGCTAAGAGGTAGATAGAGTACCGGGAGGAGGAGCTCAAGCCAAAGGTGAGTGCGCGCTGCTGACAGACTGACTGACAGGCAGACAGATACGAGTACACAGGCAGAGAAGAAGATAGAGCAGAGCAATGAAGACTACTGAAGTTTCCACTCGCGAACGGCGAGTGGACCACTCGTTGATAGCTCGCTGCCGGCACGCGCTTGCGATACGGCGCTCCCCACCCACCCTTCATAGTAGACTACTCGGAAATTCGTGGACCACGCGAGGTCCACTCGTTGTCAACGCGGCGTCCACCCGTGGACCACTGTCGACAACGAGTGGACGCCGAACGACGAGGCAGTACTGGTCGGGTACCGAGTGCCTCTAATTAGCTGTGACCTTTAGGCCTCGGTTTATAACATTTGTTTCTCGTTTATTCCGTGGTTGTTAAAGAGTTGTCATGCAATGTGAGTTTGTGTGTTAGCAGGTGGGCAGCTACGAGCACATGAACGTGTTGTCGCGGCGCGGGGACTCGCCCCCCCTCGCGGCGTCGCCCTCGCGCCCCCACCTGGCGCCCATACACAAGTACCACACGGTAAGATTCTAACCTTACCCTCCGGTCAGATCAGCCTATATGACCACAGAACTTATGATTGGTGGCCGACAAAACATTTGGTTTCAGCGGCAATATAATATTTTGTTTTGAAAAAATGACTTTCTGCCAAGTTTCTTGGGGCACATTCTTCTTGGCAATGATTGTCTTTCCGAAAGCTCTGGTAGTTTAAAAGAAGTGACATGTAAAAGAGCTCTTTGTAGCCTACTTACTTACAGAATAAACGTTTAGGTTTTTTTTTTAATTAGTGTTTCACTTGGGAATGAGCGATACTTGCTAAATTAAACTTAAGTGAAGCTCTATTTCAATTTTACGATCTTCACCATCATGGAACACTATGCAGCGATACGGAGTGTCTTACAGAATAAACGTTTAGATTTTTTTTTATTAGAGTTTCTTATTTATATGTAAGACCCATGTCAATGAGGGCTATCGCGTATGAATTCGCCACTAGAGGCGCTAGTGTAGCGTGAGGTCTCCGAAATGTCAAATCTCATAGTTTTTGGGTGAGCTACGCGGGTTTATTTATAATTAGAATAATTTTGTGAATATTTTGCAGTATCTGAAATTAATTATGGCAAATATGCGTTCCGGGGCAATGAATGTCTGTGTTTTGAGACAGTTTTATCTTTCGGAAACCTTTGTCCTCCCTTGTTTCCGAACTAAACGGGGACTATGCAACACATGCTCGATATTTTGATGGTACGGTTTTAAGGTGTATTAAACATGATTTTAATCTAAACTTTGTTTTCACGCCCGTAATAACAGACTTCGAAAGCCTACTTAAAAACCTCACGCAACAGTGCGCCATCTAGTGAGACAAAAATCGATAGCCCTCATTCAGGAGTTGTCAAATACCGTACACTGGGTGATTTGGGAGACATTAGCAGAACCAACTTTACGGCCTCAGTAATTGATAATAGATCGTTTACAATCATACTTAACTAAAACCCCACAACCTTGATAGCAGAGTGACAATGCATGTGGTAGGTAAATTAAATAATACAAAATAATACTTTTTGTTTTCCACATTTAAAAAATTAACGGTAATCTCAGTAATATTAATTAAGCGGTTGGTATTCACTTGATTCGTGTAACCACAGCTACCAACTACGTGCACCTCTAAATGGCTGTGGTAGCTCTGGCTAAGCTTAAAACGCAAACATGTGAGCGGGTAGAGTTGGTCCTGCTCAAGTCTCCTGCCTCTACCTTTATAATGACTTTCTAGAGTTGATTTGTAACATATTTAGATATTCACGAACATCTTACCTATAAGTTAAACTTTCAGCAAGTATTGAAGTAGAATTTAATTAAGATTAAAATTGTAAATAAAAATTCCATGTAAGGTTAAATACTAGCCGGATCATTTTAACGGAACAAGAGTCGAATATTGGTCTTTACTACTAACTACGGCTTGGATACAACTAAGCGCGACTCGTAACGTAATATTTTACGTTCGTTGCGCGCCCAAGACGCTCGCCACTTATGGTTAACTGGTGGTAAACGCAATGAACAGAGAAAAGGCCGTTCACGGTGACTATCCGTTTCAATGACCATTCGGATTGGACTTGCTGATAACTTCACTCACAACCTATCAGTTTTAGAGTTGCCAACAGTGTAATTTAGTGAAAAAAATATTTTTTCATCGCACTTGCTCGTAAACAGTGTCGTAACATGCAGGCTACCTTGGTTGCAACCCCCCAATAAAACCCTCGACCTTAATGTGCTTGTCATGAAACCCGTGGTCGGTAAATGAGTCATTGCGCGTACAAATTTCATGCCATGAAGCCCAAGGTCGGTAAATGAGTTTGTTACTGCATGGTTGCTGCTGCTCCGTGCGCGCGCTGCACACGCACGCCATGCACATGCTGAGGAGGGGAAGGGGAGGGCGGCGGGAAGCTGGCGCTGACAAGAGCGCAATCAGCAATTTTTGATAAATATTAGTTTTTCTTTTACAAATATACAATTTTACTCGCAAATGTGATGAAAAACATTGTATGTCGCACGGGTGGTACTAGAATTACGAACATCGACTCATTAAAGCCCTCAGTCTTCGACTTCGGGCTTCTAATAGACTCTCGTTAGTAATTCCTTATTTACCGCCCTTAAGACACAATGTACTATTAATCGCCTTAATAAGGAGGGGATTATACGTATTTTTGTCAATAAAAATACTGGCACATTTTCATTTTTAAAAGGACAATGCCAGATGTTTTTTATGAATTAATGAACAAATTGAATCATTACCCAGGGTGGAACCTTTTAATAATCATTTTCACTTTGATTTCCTTGACAAAGTATGAGATGTCAACATGACATTAGTAGCACAAAGGTTCCACCCTGGGTCATGATTCAATTTGTTCGACTATACACTCAAAATGGGTTCAATATATTAACTTTTTTTTTTAAACTGAGTACATTTAATACTGATACTCGCTGCCAGTTGACAGCAAATCCAATCTTTTGTTTGGGTACCATTAAGCTGACTAGCCCTTCCCTATGTTCCCAGGGCCGGATTTAGGGATGTCATTCGAGGCGGGCTCCCACAATAAAGATTAAAAAAACACTTTTTTCAAATAGTCTTTTCTGGTCTCATGAGCCACCGCTCGTTGCCCCTACTAAATTCGGCCCTGTATGTCCCGCTCGGCTGCACGCCGGTGTGTATGGGCCTTACGAGGTTAAGGTATTGTGGCAGGCGCCGGCGTCGATGTCGCCCGCGCACGGGCACCTGCGCGCGCCGCCCTCGTCGGAGAGTCTCCCGGCCAGCCAGGTCGGTCCGCACTACGCTTTGGTGCAGTGAAGGCGTAAAATAGATATATTTCTACTCTTATCTCTCTCATACTCGTATCAACTTTAATAGTTGAATCTTCCACAATTATTTCGAGGATCTCGGATTTGATGTAATTTGCAATGTGTCTCAGGGGCGAGCAATCGATCTAGCTGGGTTTTATCTGGGGACAACGCGTGTTTTCGAATTAAAACGGTTTTTTGTAGACCTTTTTAACGAAATAGGATCAGTAATTCTTAGTTTCAATCCGAGCCAAGCTTTATTATCCAGAAGCATTGATAGAAAGTAAAATAAAAATGTGTCTGGTTTCAATAAAACATACCTATACCTATATTATATTTTTTTTACCTCCTGAAGCCCACCATATAAATATTTTGATTAAAATTGACACAGCAATTAGAATCAAATTGTTTCGAGAATAAAGTCAAACTGCCGTCAAACTGCCATGGTGTAAAACAATAGAAAACAAAAGAATTTTTACTTTGTTACATTGTCATAGATTCCTAATTCCCTTGAACTTATTGTGTACATTCTATTGCACATTGGGCCGCACCAAGTATATTTTTTGCTTGAAAAAATGCGTCTGTGTTGTCAATCGCCAAAAATACAGACGAATTAAATGAGCCCGCTAATGAAAACCTACCTAATTCACAATTAAATTGATTGCATTTTTTATTTTACACCACTGGCAACTCTAAAATTGACAGATAGTGAGCGGAGTTGCCATAATTGCAAGCACAACGCTGTTGACACACAGTACATATTTTTTTTTAAATCGGAAATCATGGGAATGATATATCTTTTTTACGCCTTTTACTCTTATTTCATAAAAGTTTTTCGACGCACCGCCATCACAGAAGGCTTTAAATATATGTATCCGTCAATGTTTCCTGAATGAACATAATTATGTATTCTAAAATGATTTTTATGTAAGTAGTAAAATGCCTCTGTCACTGTTTTACTTTGTATAAGTATTCGCACATAGTCGAATTTTCCCGATTTTTTTTTTTCTAATTACCTATATAAATTTTGTATCACGATATTTAGCTTTGTAACTAATGTAAGTAGGTACTTGTGTAGAAAATGTACTATTATATGTACTGTTATACTGGAAAGACGCACATTGCTGGTTCGCCTTCAAAATATTATTTACTTAAAATGCTGAAGATCCCGGTCAAAAACGGAATTTCAGATATTTTTTTAGCTATTATATAAAATATTGAACATTATGAGCCAGCAAAGTGTCCGATGTCTACATTACCAACGGAAAGTAATACCATTAAAGTTTTAGAAGGAAACCGAATAATTAAAAAAAAAAAAAAACAGCAGCGCTGTTTCTAACACAAACTCAGAAACGGTGTTTGCTAACAGCTACGAACAAATAATTATTTATTCGTATGTTAACAGTAATATGAAACCTCGACTAATGTTTGTTTCAAAAAATGATATTGTAATAAACATTGAAATATGTTGCTTTGCATAAGGCACAGCACAGCTTTATATAAAGTAGTTAGGCGAAGCTTTTGTATGTTATATATAGAAAAATAACTGACTGTATTTTATATAAACTTATGTCTTCCAAAGAATTAGCATTTATAAGAACCGTAATACCATTGTATTACTAAATAGTATGTTATATTATAATAATATGATTATATGTAGTAGTATCACCTTTCATCTTAAACATATTACATTTTCGTATAAAACATAGCATAGAAAATTCTCTACAATTATTTCCCACTTTTCATGTAGCAACACTACAGAAATAAGTAATCGAGTGCGTAGCTAGTCTTATAATTTTTGAAAGTATTTAATATAATAATGTAATGTTTGTCATTAAAAAAAAATACCCGATTTTTTTAAATGGTCGTCCTGTATGTATAACTGTATGGGTTAGGTTAGCTTAATAACAATTCTGAACCAATAATGGATTCAGAGAAGAAAGAGTTTTGACAAACAAACATTAAGACAAACATTACGTTGTATTATAACTATAACTTTCAGCAATTATGCGAGTATGGATCCATTTATTTGTATCATGTAATTACTTTAGTTTCGATCTTCTTATAAATTTTGATATTGTACTTATTCTCCTTTTATACAACTTAGCGCGTAGAAATTTTATTACGAGTATATTTAGCACCCTCAAAACAACTGTTTGTAGCCAAGCAACGTGTAAAATGCATAAATATGTAGATACAAACCTCCTTGACTTTATTGAATCGTTAGCTACTCCGTAAATACAAATCGTAAAGGGGTTCCTAGACGGGCCATATTTTCACTGCAAAATGTGGCCGGCAACTATTGGTGTCCCTGTCTAACATGTGAGTAAGAGAAAGACACCAATAGTTGCCGGCCACAAATTGCAGTGAAAATATGGCCTGTCTAGGAGCCCCTTAAAGCTCATATTATCATATACCTCGCGACGACTTTAATGTTGCCAAAGATATCTCTATCAACCTGTTTCCATTACATCTCATAATAGCTACGTATGTACGTAGCTACTGGACAGAAGTCGTAACGTGAAATATCAAAGCTGCTGTACGATCAGTACTAAAGCTAATTGAGAACAAGAGTACGATAGTACAAACTTTCCCGATGGAGTCGCGCACGAAGGGTTCTGTATCATTTTCTAAAAAACTGCAAAAAAAAACACGTTTGTTGTATGGAAGCCCCCCTTAAATATTAATTTTATTCTGTATTTGGTATCTGTCAATCTCTTTCTCTATAGCCTGTGATTGGACACAACACAAGCCGTCACAACACACTGCATCAGATAAATATGAACGCAACCACATAAAATGTATGGTGCGTCACGACACAACACGACAGACACATGTGAATGCGACTATAGGCGCTACGAGCACAGTACTGTAGGGATTGAAACGCAGTGTAACAGAGGTCGCAACGTGCAATAATAACACGCTTAACAGTTGCAGCTGTGCGAGGACGGCGTGGCGGCGGAGGGCGCGGAGTCGCCGCTCACGCAGCGCTCGCTGCGGCTCGAACGGGCTGCGCGCGCGCTGCACGCGGAGCGGGATCGGCTGCGCACGCACTACCCCGCGCCGTATGACTCGTAAGTATACCGCGCATGTCATCAAAGTCAAAGTCAAAATATCTTTATTCAATTTAGGCTATAACAAGCACTTATGAATGTAAAAAAAAAACTACCACCGGTTCGGAAAAACCTCTGCTGAGAAGAATCCGGCAAGAAACTCAACGAGGTATGTTTTTTTAAACAGATTTACATTACAATATTATTAAATGATATCTATACATCACAAATATTTAACACTACTTTATTTTTAACACAGTAGGTTCGCTATTTGAAGGGATCGCTAATGCGGATCGGAATTATTTCCAAATATCCCTGTCCATGATATAATCATTAACTTCATAATACACCTTAGCTATTAATGTCTTCTTGACAATAGATCTGATCATGTTGACCTTATGGCGTCCATATCTGCTCGCATACTTGTTGAAAGCCCGAATGTAATGTTTGTCGGAATGATGGTTTGTCATAACTCTTTTTTCTCTGAATCCAATATTGTTCAGAATTGTTATAAAACAAACCTAACCTAAACCTATAATATTTTTTTATGACAAACGATACTCGGACAAAAATTATTATCCGATGTAGATTTACGGCTCTTCCATCTTCTTTCTCTCTTGGCGATCTTGTGCCTATCTCATCCAATCACCGCGACGTTTGTTTTATGAAATGACTAACACGAACAGGCTAATTTATTTCCTTTTCTTTCCTCTTCTTAAATTTAAGAGCTACGCTCTTGTCGGTGGAGTAACCACCACTCAGTACGATCTTCGACCAGGTGTTCGACTTCCTTCTCCTTCACCTGATCAAAATAGGTAAATCTTGACCTTCCTCTACCTCGTCTTCCTTCTATTGTGTAATCTACAGATTGGTCTAGGTTAGGTTACATTTATTTCATTTAAACCCCGGTAGGCTGACAGTTTGTACCAAAATTAGGTTAAGCATTTATAAATAAAAATAAAATATAAATATCAAATGATCATAATGGTATTTTGTTAATTATCCTTTTCATTAATAATTGAGCGAAACCGACAGAAAATTCCACATACCAAATTACATCCATATCTGTCTAACAACAAAAACAATCACGTTTATTAAGATTATTTAGATGCATTTAAAGCATCATTTAATTCTACACCCATTCGAATTTTCAAGGTCACTTTGTGTTTCAACGAAGTTACCATCGCAAACAGAGATTGTTGAGCCACTCGCCGCTGTTCATAATTAAGCAGAGTTATACAAACTCGTAGTAAATATTGTCATTAATAAACCAGAATATCATTACACGGCCAAACTTCAAACAGTGCTAAGTGCCTCAACAATCCAAGTTCGTGACTGTATGACATCCACTAACCACATTAATCTTTCTCTCTTCCACGCCGCCCAGGAGTTCAATAATGTCAGGATCGCTGGCTAGGATCCCGATTCACAGGTGCTCAAATATTTTGAACACAGGAACTTACCCTATCAGGCCTTACGTCTCTAACCATCAGCAACAGAGTCTGTCTGACGGTGATATTACAAACGCGCCTTGTGACTGCCCTGAAAGTCAGTTTAGTTATGTGCCGCACAAGCTTTGCATGAAATCAAACGTGTATAGAATATTGGATAACCATTTGTTCTATCATCCGTGCTTGGTGAAGTCAGCGAGCTATATTTAACCCTTGTTCAGGAGTTATTATGTCATCTACATAAAGATTCGACAAAATCCGATTTTTCACCCCGATAACCGACCAATGGTTGTTTAAATTGATTGGGTCTGAAAAAGGGTTAAAGAAATGTGGCAATTAGAAAATCTAGAGTATGACTTTCGTGGATCTAAAGCTTTCGTCTTTATCGTTTTTGATCTGCATAGATTTTAGAAACACTTCTAATTTAAATATACACCTAAAACATCAATGTCAAAACAAAAATATCAGTGAAGTACAAATTACATTTTATTTTAGGAGTGATTTTTCATCCATTTTGGTGTCAAAGATACTCGTGCAATAAATTGCGTTAGACAACACAAATAAAATGGAATTACTAAAATCGTTGGTCTATTATTATTACATCTGGCAACAATTTCATGCAAGAAACATCGGGTATGTTAAATTTTTAAATAGTGTGACCCCATCCATAGTAGTGTGTGCTTTAGTAATTCCATTTTGTAAAGCACTGCTAAAGCTTTGTTAGCTAGATTACAGTAAACTAAACAAATCAGCCGATATACTCGTATATAAGTTTAAAAATTAACGAGTAGTCTTATAGTATTATTCACACTTAATCTGTAAGCTAGTATATTTATAGTGCTAGCACCTTATACAATTTAAGACCTTCTCCTCTAAATTCTAAAACTCGTAAAATGTTATCTGGAATAAATCGCTTCCATGAACACAAATACATACTTATATTTGCAACAGCTAAAATTAACGCAAGTATAAAATAAAAATAGAATAAGTTTCGGTTTCAAATACTGATTTCCGCCGATAACTTAGCCGGACACTGCTCAAAAATGGTGTGGGAGGATTAATAATAAAAATACCGACATTGGTAAAAAAAAAAAAACTAGGCTAAAATGGGACTGGGCTGAACGCTTCCGTCGCATGCACCCACAAAGGTGGGCTTACATTGTTATTTGGTGGGTGCCGGAGAGCGGCCAATGACGCCGACGCAGACCGTGAAGAGATGGCAGGAAGATTTGGACATGAACGAAAAGGACAAGAAAGGACAGACCTGTCATAGCGTCAGAACGGGAGTTGTGGAGGTCAGGAGAGGAGGCCTTTTGCCCAGCATTGTGACAATATAAAGGCTATGAAATAGTAGATTGATAACCAAGGGTGGAAAGTGACCCATTTCACCCGAGATATTTCTGGTGCTCGAACGAAGTGAGAGCGCCAATAGTTCGAGGGGAAATGGGTAATTTCACCCGAGTTAGACACTACTTTTCATTTCGACTGTGAGGAAAGTAAAATAGTACAAAAAAAGAATTAGAATAATTTACTTTCCCCCCTAGAGATGAAAACGCAATTTCCACCCGTGAAAATTAAACTTTCCGAACAGGAGAGATGAAACATAACTTTAATAACGTGGCTTAATCTCCTGCACTTCTTCCAGCTCAAGCCAAGAGTCCCTGGGCGGTCTCGCGACGGGACCGGCGTGGGGCGGGGGCGCGTCCCCCGGCCTCCCGCGGGGGGTCGCGGCGGCCGCCTCCGCGGTCTCCATCGCCTCTATGCACCAGCAGAAGAAACGCGGCATCAAGAGCAGCTTGGGGCGGTTCTTCAGCAAAAAAGAGAAGGCTGGGATGCCGGTGAGTGCCAGAAAGGAAAGGAGCTCGCATGGGAGCGGGCTAGGGTTTTGTGCGTTTTTTTATGATTGGTTTTTTGGAGTCTTTTTGTATTTTTTATTTCAACTACAAATTTGTTACTTTTACGGGTATCCCGTGAAACCATATCGAATATACAAACTGAGACATGGATGCACAGAAAAACCAGAAAACTAGACCAGCGCTGGTAATCGAACCCAGGTCCTCAGCAATCCGTGCTGCGTGCTATAACCCCTACACCACAGCTGGACAGCAATCTAGACACGAATTTTTCCTATGCATACATATCTCAGGTTGCTTTTTATCTACTACGCTACTTAAGCAGCAGCAGTAGCAACATCTATGTTCCGCTCTCATCGAGAGACGTCACATTCTTTCGGAACTAACCGCTCACCCAGACAAGAAATGTCGCTAACATACCTATCTCTTGGACGAAAAAAATACATCCCCACTTTACGTATAGGGCAGGTGGGGAGGTACCCTAAAAAAATGTTTTTACCACTTTATCTGCTTAGTTAATATGTATGTCCGTACGAAATTACAGCTTCCTACTACTAACAGTTTCTAAGCTAAGCCGTGGACAGGCAGACGGACGTGGCGAAACTATAAGATTTCCTTGTACATCTACGCAAGCCTAAAAAAAACTCTAATTTTTCGCTGAAATTACTGTTCATTTCTCAACTTTTTGGAGTTGAAATAAAAAATACAAAAAGACTTTAAGGCTACTGTTAGACATAGGCCTCCCCCATAGACCTCCGTGGCTTCGTTTGGAAGCGGCCTGGATAGGTACACAGCGAACCAGTCGTTTTAACCAGGTCATCTTTCCAACTCCACTCGAGAACTTTTCGGCTCCAACGGGAATCTGTTCTCCGTGCTATATAGCCTGCCCATCACCTTATATAAAGGGTGTCCCAAATAGGACGCAAGATTTGAAATTGATGAACTACACATTTTTTTTTTCGTTATAATATATTTGTATAAAAAATCTTGAAATACATAAAATAGGGTTATTTGTGGAATAATACGTCAGGCAAATGTCCTCCTAGGCTTTACTGGTACATACGCACTCTTTTGTCAAAATTTTCTATGACCATTTTGCATAGATGCGGCTGAATTTATCCAATGCAGCGTCGAATTTCCTCTTTTAAAGCATTGCCATTTGAACGGCTTGTTTTTGGACGACTAGTGGAATGAACATCATGAATTGATCCACTCTCCCTGAATTTTGCAACCAATCTGCTCACAGTTGATGAAGTCAAGTCAATATTCCGACCATATTTTGCACGAAATTTTCGAACCGTACACGCCAAACTTCTTTTGAAATATTGTTCAATAATAAAAACGCGTTGATCTTTCGTATAACCCGCCATTTTTACAAACCCTAAACATTCAGCTGTCAAATAGTTTTTTTTAGGGTTGCCAGCACTAAAATACAAAAATGGCGGCAAATTGAAATCTTGCGTCCTTTCCGGAGACCCGATAGTTGTCATGTAACCTCGTCCGTTTGTCGCGCAGATGCAGGGGCAAGGGCAGGGCTCCCGCTCGATGTCGTCGGCGTCCTCGCTGGGGCTGTCCTCGCTGGCCGATGAAGAGGCGCCGGCGCCGCCGCACCAGGACTACGCGAGGGCTAAGACCAAGTCAGTACTATGTATAGAGTGTTTACACGCCGCTTCGCACGCGTAAATCAAAAGATTTTAAATTCCGGGATTGTACTGAATTGCTGTGGGAATTTCCGAAAATTATATCGTGGTCAGTGATGTTGCATTATAAATACGTGCCAAATTGTGTGGCTCTAAACCCAGTGGTTGAAATTTCGAGATTTTATCCCCATCCCGTGGGAATATCGGGATAAAAAGTAGCCTGAGTGTTATTCCAGATGTCCAGCTATCTGCATACCAAATGTCATCCCAATCTGTCCAGCCGTTTTAACGTGAAGGAACAAACACACACACATACTCACAAACTTTTGCATTTATAATCCTACTTCCTACTTATATTATGTTTGTGTGTGTGTGTGTATGTTTGTTACTCCTTCACGCTAAAACGGCTGGACGAATTTGGATGAAATTTGGTATGTACATAGCTGGACATCTGCAATAACACATAGGCTACTTTTATCCCGATATTCCCATGGATAGGGATAAAATCTTGAAATTTCAACCGCTTTGCTTAGAGTCTTGAAATTTTGGACAGTTGTTCTTAACACAACCTCAATGAAGACCACGATATAAATTTTGGGTATTCCCAGGGATTTTTTTTTGAAATCCCGGTATTTGAATTGTACCAGATCGAATAGTTTACGCGCGCGAAGCCGGGGGTAAACTCTAGTACATCATGAACCTAAATAATTTGTTGTCAGGGATCGCGACTACCGTCACGAGTTGCTCGGCGAGGCGATGCGCGCGGGCACGCCGTTCGCGCTGTGGAACGGGCCCACGGTCGTGGCCTGGCTCGAGCTGTGGGTCGGCATGCCGGCCTGGTACGTGGCCGCCTGCCGCGCCAACGTCAAGTCAGGCGCCATCATGTCCGCGCTCTCCGACCAGGAGATACAGAGGGAGATAGGTGAGGGGTGACAAAGTCTTTTCAGTCATAACGTCTCTTAAAACAGCAAGAAATAAATAAATAAATATCATGGGACATTTGACACCAATTGACCTAGTCCCAAACTAAGCAAAGCTTGTACTATGGATACTAGGCAACGGATAAACATACTTACTTACTTATTAAGAACAACTCATAGCCTAGCAACTAAAATCTTTAAAAATAAAGATTAGCTAGGAATATCATTTAACTAATTGTAAAATTGTTATGAAATAAACAGTTATATTTTTTTTTACTTATATAGATAAATACATATTAAACATCCAAGACCCGAGAACAAACATACGTGTTATTCACACAATAATCTGCCCCGGCCGGGATTCGAACCCAGGACCTCAAACTTCGTAGTCAGGTTCTCTAACCACTTAGCCATCCGGTCGTCCATCCGGTCGCCAAATGTCGTGCAAGTTGCGAAGATACGGAGGGAGATCGGTGAGGGAACACGAAAAGTCTTTTGAATCACAGCCTTTAGATCTGCAAGAAATTCGTGCAAATTGCATTCTGCCCTCCTAAGCCAAAAGGCGCTATCTCAAAAAACGAATCACGGTTGAGTTTGGACTTTTGGGCCCATGGTGGTTGCCTGGTTGGAGCTGTGAGTGGGCCTGACGGCCTGGTATGTGGCCGCCTGCCGCGCAAACGTCAAGTCCTGCGCCCTTATGTCCGCACTCTCCGACCACGAGATTAAAAAATAAAAAATGATTTATTTTACAATCAACATGAAGCAAAATACAATGTTCAATGAGTATGGAAAGTTCTGACCCCCAATCTAGGTAAAGACCTGTGTCTTGGGGGCCTGGGAGATCAGAGATTCAGAGGGAGATCGGTTAGGGATGATTAAGTGTCACTTGAAACGTAGCCTTTATTTACTGAGCGGCACATGGCCCACTCTACATACAAAATTACCTATTACTGCATACATTTGAGGGCCAGTTTTTTTGTCGCTCAGTATATTAACAAGAAACATCGTGCAAGTTGCATTACTTTACGTAAATATATTGTAACTAGAATTAACCGTTGAAGAGCTACGTCCTGCGGAAACGATCCTAGCGGGACCACCAGAATTTCCCTACCAGATTATTTTACTGTCACCTATCTGACCTGACATAAGTATCCCAAAAATCAGCTTAATCAGAAACCAAGAAGTAGAAAAATGATTTGCAAATAAACATGGGAAAGTTGCAAGTTAAATCATCACCATCAGCCGGTAGACGTCCACCGCTGAACAAAGATCTCCCCCTTGAAACGCCACAATGAGAACGATAACTTCCCACTTGTATCCACCGTTGCTTGCAACTCTCCTTGTTCAGCAACTATAAATCCTTGTTAAAAAACTGCACCTTTATACCTTGACAAGTAATATTTAATAGCACCCTGTCGCAGGGACTCTGCTGCCCTTTTTTATGTAGCCCGTAATATGACCCACTGTTGGTCAAAGGCGTCCTCTTTCCTCCTCCACTCTTCCTTGTCCTGCGCATGCACTTGCCAATTGGGCTAAAAAACGCTGCTGCCCTTATCTAGATATTTTGCAACAGGTTTCTACCGAGTAGCAAGATATAGGTAGTTAATCTTCACCGCCCCAGTCATCTAGTCGTGACAGCCATTCAATTCGAAATGAATCCTTCTGCAATAGATATAAAAATCAAGTTGATTTGTCGCTGGTTCTGTGGCGTACAGAGCACGACGCTTCGTTTGTTTTGTGGCGGTGAAGAGGTTAAGATGTGTTGTGTTGGTACTCCTCAGGCATTAGCAACCCGCTGCACCGGCTGAAGTTGCGGTTGGCGATCCAGGAAATGGTCTCTCTGACGTCACCCAGCGCGCCGCGCGGCACCGCCTGCGCCGCGCTCGCCTTCGGGGACATGAACCACGAGTGGATCGGGAACGTCTGGCTGCCTTCGCTAGGTCAGTGCCCCCATACAGTAGACAAGTCCCTGACGCCACTTAACGGCACAATATAAGTTATTGACTCAGCCGTATTCTTGAAATTTATACCTACGGCTGGGCGGAGCGCTAGGGTTGGCTGGCGTCTACCAAAAGTAAAACAGATGTGTGTAGATTTTTATTGTTATGTGGGTAGTTTTATGTGTAGGAATAAGACATATGTTAATTTTATGATTATTTATTTATTAATTAAATTATAAGTTGTTAATAGAAAAAAAATGCGTCTAGTGTAGTCGGCAAGTTCGAAACGACCTGTTGTTGAATTTTATCACATAAAAAAATCTCATTCTTATGAAGTTGTACCGAGCGCTATAGCCACGTTACGGAATCGAAACGGGGGCGAATAGAGCGGGCGGCGCGACACAGCACGCGACCAGCGACCGGACTGCGCGGCGCGCGGCGTGGCACTGCGTAGTTTTGTCTTGCGAAGATTGGTTAGCGGCCGTGTCAATGACGCTTGGCTGTGTGCGTGCGTCGATTCGGGCGCTAGTATGAAGTCGAACTACTGCCTATTACTTGTATTGTGCTAACGGCTTGCGCCGCACAAGCTTTGGAAACATAAACATAGGGGCCATTTTTGGGAGGTAAATGAGAAAAAAAATACAAACCATATCGTGTTACAATATCAAATGAAAAGGCTTGCTGTGAGCATCTCAAATATAAATATACTCTATAGAGTTATAATGGCACTTGTGCCCGTTTATTTTTAGTAAGTCACCGTTTTTAACCGCTTGACTTTGTGAATCAAGTAAACAAAGTCACGCGGTTAACAACCGCGGCGGTTTAGCCGCAGTGCGGCCTAGCTCTAAGGCCCTGTCCGCACTGCGAATTTTTTCCGCGCGGTTTTTTTCTCGCAATTCTGTAACACTATGAATCTTATACGAATATCCGGACTGGAGGTAAAAATATTGCAAATAAATTGTATGTATAGCGCGGAACATAATTCGCGCGGAAATAAATTTCAGTGTGGACAGGGCTTAAGGGGTACATATTTGTATTGTATTGTATTGTGTTGTGGCAGGGCTGCCGCAGTACCGCACGACGTTCATGGAGTGTCTGGTGGACGCGCGCATGCTGGAACACCTCACCAAGCGCGACCTGCGCACGCAGCTCAAAATGGTCGACAGCTTCCACAGGTACGTACTACTTGTTACTAGATTGAGGTGATCTATGCACGTTAGCATAATTTTTGTAGTTTTTGACCATCCCAGCCCCTTGTCAGCAAAAGTAAGAGTTCAAACCCCGTCCCCATGCTTACGTAATAGTATATTGTGTGTAAATAAATTAAACTCATTGCGCAATTAGGCGTAATACATAAAGTAAAAGGTCATTGGGTATTGTTCATCGCTTTTCAACGAAGTTAGCCTGCATTTTACGACACTGCTTACGAGCAAGTATGGTGAAATACATATTTTGTGCTATTTTAAACTATAAATAATTACACCTGGTAGGTAGTGGTATCGGTTAGTAGTAGCGCCTTACAGTGGTGCCGTGACCAGGATTGTTCTTTTTCCAGAACGTCGCTCCACTTCGGCGTGGCGTGCCTGAAACGCGTGGGCTACAGCGTGCGCGCGCTGGAGGAGCGGCGCCGCGCGGCGGACCACTGCAACCGGGACGTGCTCGTCTGGAGCAACGAGCGTCTGCAGCGCTGGCTCATGTCCATCAACCTCAAGGTCAGAGCTGCAGCCTGTTGCCACAGTAACAGTTGCCTTACGATGCGGGAGGATCAGCGCCGCGGTTTTTACAAGCTTCTATTTAGTTTCACCTGTCCTGTTGTCTGTAATCAAATCTTGCAAGTTAAATTCGACCAAAACTTTCAGTAGTGGGATTGACTTGAAATTTGGTGTACTTATGTAACTTGAAAGAAAGAAAGGTTTATTTTGGCTCCATAAGTACCACCTAAAACTAAGACTAGAACTAGCACTAAAACTATGTTACTTGGTGACACGGCAGGATACCAAAAAGGGTCTCCACTCAGCATGTGTTGCCGCACATTATGTGCAGCAACGCTGGTTTTCTGTGGAGCCCAAACCCAAACTTGCGTGACAATACAATAATCTGGTAGTGACATCCTGGTACACAGGACGGAACTCTTCAACGGTTAATGCATCGACTTGAAATTTGGCATGCAAATGTAGTTTGGGCGACAATACAAGTACAGTCAGCAAAAAAGCTTGTATTAAAAATTAAATTTTTACCAAAAACTTATGCAATTGTTTTGTGTAATTTCTTATTTATCAAATAATAAAGTAGGTATATTTCGGAAGCCAAGGAAAGCGAGGCTAACTTTACTTACATAATCTTTTGTATTTTGCAGGAGTATGCTAATAATTTAGTGGAGAGCGGCGTGCACGGCGCACTGATCGCCCTCGACGATAACTTCGACGGCAACAGCATGGCGCTCGCGCTGCAAATACCCACGCAGAACACGCAGGTACGAGTGCGAGCGTAGCGAGGGCTTCTTAACACCACCTTGCATAACTATTACCATAACCAGGACTTATCACGCTAGGAAATGAGTAATAATTATTTCATTCGTCAAACACTTAGGAGAAGCAATTTCAGAACAATGGAATCGCTCCCTGACCACAATACTGGGCTGGCTTTAAGCCAGGATAAGTGTTGCCATCATACGTGCCACCAGCATGTGCATCCGCGGCACACGGCACCGATTTAGCCTCCTGAAGCCCACCATATAAATATTTTGAAAAAATTGACAAAGCAATTAGAATCTAATTGTTTCGAGAATAAAGTCATACTTCCGTCTAACTGCCATGGTGTAAAACAATAGAAAAGCAAAAGATTTTTTACTTTGTTACATTGTCATAGATTCCTAATTCCCTTGAACTTATTGTGTACATTCTATTGCACATTGGGCCGCACGAGGTTAAGCCCGCTGCGCTGCCAGGTGGCTTGTGTTTGACGACGGCGCTGCCCTCCCACACATTGATCAAAAATAATGTATTGTAATTTCTAATGTATTGTTATTATTACTTCCTACATCAATAAAAAAAATAGCAAAAAAAAAACTCGATGTTCTCGGTCAAAAGTGAACCAAAGTTTAGGGTGTCATTCGAACAACCCGCACTTGATTAGGATTTCGGCAAAAATCACGAAACTTTACTAATCACCATGCGCCGGTTTTTCTAAATTCAAATTCGAGTGTCTTTATTTCGGAATAGAGAGAAGACATTCATAAAAAATCGTTAGTAAATGCTTGGAAAGTATGTTAGTTTAAGAATAACTAGTGTAAGTTTTTAAAAAAAAAAAAAGTTTTTGCTAGAAAAATTTGATTCGCAAAACATTAAGTAGATAAGTTTTTTAAGTAGGGTACAATTGTTAAAATGAGCGCAAATAATCGCCAATAAACGTCATAGTTTGGCGAAATTAGTTATGTAAAAAATTTACCTTTCCTTATTGAATAAATAATAATAATAATACACACCACAATAATTACAATTAACACGAGATAAAAGAACATAATACTTTAACGAAAATACAAAGAGACATGGATGCAAAAAACCAGAAAAAGAGACCACTGAGAGCGCTGGTCTCTTTTTTTTTCTGTGTCATATGGTTTCACGGGATACAAAAGTTTCAAAAATAAAACAAAGACACTCGCATAATACCATAATAAATTAATTAAAATTCAAAAAAATAAAACACGTAAAGCATGCTCTCTGAACTGAAATAATGTACTTTCTCAAAATTTACAATTCCTTATTCAACCAAGCAAGTACACTTTTCCAATTGGTTTACTTATAAAACGAGGACAATTTCACACTAGCACGATTTCTACCTTCATTAACCTATGTTCTCGCATATTTTATTTTTTCCTTCTTTTCTTTTCCTTGTCAGGCCAACGACTAAATTAATAAAAAATATCGTTTAATTTTTCAGGCGCGGCAAATCCTCGAAGTAGAATTTGGAAATCTCCTGGCGACAGGCACGGAGCGCGCGGCGCGGCTCCCGCACGACCACGCAGCGGCTTCCTGACACCACACCATGAACTAAACACCCACGACTAACCGCCTGCAAACCACCACCAACCCCCCACTAAGGTTAGGCTTACGTGAGTGACACTTCTGGCTGAACGACCGTAGCCTTTGCCACTAGCGTGAAAAAAGCCAACCAGTGTGGCCAGTGATAGTGCGGTGGTGAACAAACATTTAATTTAAATTATTTGACTTTCGTTGGTACAAAACTGCTCGAAGTGATATACTTTTTACTTCCATAGAATTATGGATGATGGATTCTCGTGAAAGGCCTTTGTATAGGCGGGTTTGTCGACTTTTTAAATCTGTATGTGGTAACATTCTGTAGTAAAATTTACATCTAGCAATTATGTGACGTATACGATTTTAAGTTTTGAAGATTGAAAGTGCTTGATATAGCATTGTTGATTTATTTTTAACACTAGTACAAATTTCACAGAATAAGAGTAACAATAAAGTAGGAATAAAATAAATTCATTTGAAAACAACTTTTACACGACTTTACTGCAAAATGTTGCCATTGTTTAAATCATTGTTGATACTTACAATAAAAGTTGTCATTATTGTTATAAACTATAATAAAACCAGTTGTAGCGGAATAATGCTTTACATATTATTATAATATAATATATAAATACAAAAGTGCTCTGATACTGTAGATTTACTATGTACTTAACATTTATTCCGATATTTATGAATACTAAAAACAAATAGATACATCAATCGGTGCCATGATCTTTAAACTTGAGCAAATAATTCATAACAGCTAAATATTTTGTTCAATTAACTGCTAACCGTATTTGTGTTTAGCCAACAAACCTGTTTTCAGTTTTATTTCCCGTTCATTTTACTTTTACTTAAATTAATCAGTAAGTGTTGGCAGCTTTATTGGTTTATGTAAATTGTAATTTGTTTATTTTTAAGAACCATGTACCGTTTGTGCCCAAATAAACATTAAAACATAAACATTAAAACATATTAGAATCCAATCTACGATTAAAGCGACGTTTGACTTTTTATATCTACTGGTTCAATTTTTTTTATCTGTATTTATTTAAGAGTTTTTATCCTTAGGATATGGCTCCTCTATCGGCACACTTTTCAATCTTACAGTTATCAGCGCAGAAAGAAATCCAACGTAACAGCTGAGCTAGAAACTAATTTGCATTATGATCAATGACCTAAGTCTAAAGATCGAGCCACCGTATTGGACACTTTCATATTCTGATGCCAAATATTAGTTACAAATTGACTAATATATTTAGACTTTAACATTGCTACTTTCGTCCCAAATGTCGTTCCGACCGAAGCAATGGTTTAATTAATGATTAGTAATGAGAATGAAGTTCTCATTTTCATCTCACTACTGTCTCTCGGTCAGTTCAATAATAAGGACGTATGTAGACACTTTTACGAGAATAATCTCGTTCGGAAATTCGATTCGGTTTGGACATTTATTCAAATTAGGTGTGCCTAATGGGCTGCAAGTAAGAAAATTTGCGAACTTTAAAACATTCAAGTGTTTGCAAATTCCCGAGCCTTTAGCATTATTTAGATGATGCGATAAATATCGTGCGAGTTGCTGTACATTAATATGGACGGTCGACCAAAGATTTGCAAATTAAAAAAATAGCAACTGACTCTAGAACACATTGGAAAATTTCGCTGTGTAAGCCAGCGTTGGGCACTGATCCCACCAGCGGCGAGTAGCGAGAAGAGTTTTTTTTTGTTGACATATTGATGAAAGCAATAAAATTTTCATATTAAAACACTCTTCTCGCTGCTCGCTGGCGGTGGGACTAGTTGCCGAGAGATCGGGTTCAATGGATGGGTGGATTACGCCTTAGTTTTTTGCTTTTTAACGCGCTCTTATAATCTTCGCGTGTAATCTATGTATACAATGGAATCTCTGAACTTGCTAGTGTGGCATTGACACAAAATTTAACAATTATGAGTAATTCTGATGATAATAAGGTGTACCATCGAGCTGGTCTGATGATGGAGCCGGAAGCTAGACAGTGGAACTCCATAACATAACAACGTTAGACGTGTTTGGGCTTGTTATAATAGTCTTAGGGTGTATTTTTGACCAAGAATAGTATTTAGAGTCTGACAATGGTTTATCATTAACAGTGCCGGTTTTAGTACTTCCAGCGCCCTTAGCGCGACTTCCACGGCGCTCCCAAACTTTTGGAAATTTTCTAGAAAGTATAGGCTTCAGGCGCCCCTTTAAATCCTTGGGCGGAAGCCCAACCGCGCCCTTCCCTAAGGCCATTACTGATCATTTAAGCATTTTTTTTAATTTTCAAAACCAATAACTGCAATGTGTTCTAGTCACAGTATTATTAAGTAAAATATCGATCATTTATAATATAAATAAATTGACTGACTAAACTCGTGCAAAATTTCTCGCGCCGTCTAAATAAAGCTTTTACCTTATTTTTTAAGATTGGACAGATGCGATTTATACTAGAGTAACAAGTACTTGAACTAAAAATTGTTTGCCTAATCTTAAAATAAGGGTTTAATTACCTGTCTACCAAGTGCCTCGCTGAGGTGTGTATATACTAGCTTTATGTAGTTGAATGTGTGCCTCTCCGTTTGTCTGTTCATAACAACATAGTATTATATCAGTATAAAGATTTCATACAAACAAAACTATACTGTTGAAATACAATTTTATTTAGATTCTATTTTAATTATACATCTGCGAATTTAACATTTTGGTTGCACAGTCACGATGTATTTTATTTTTCAGTTTAAGCAAATTATGTACTATAAAAAGCACACTCTTGACATTTTAATATTTTAATACAGAGCTTTTTAATTTATTTAAGTCCCCCGTAGGTATGAATAAATTGGTGCGTTAGATAAATTTTATTCGTTAATAACAATAACTTCTATAGCGCAATGTGCAAAATTCGGGATTACACAGCGGAAGATTTGTAATTAGTAATACTCTGAACTTGTACACCAATTTAAACCAACATTTACCTACCGAGTTATTCTTAGATGTTTTGGATCTAGCGGCCAAATAATATTTTATTATTTCTGAAGAGAAACTTATGATTATGATAAGGTAAAAATAACCTCAAAAATCAAATGATTATGCAATTTGTCCTAAATTTAATCTCGAATAATTTAGCATACGGTTGTACAACTATACAACTAAACACTCGTCAACCATAATTCACAAATTTCTAAAAACATTAACAGGGGGTCCTGTAAATGTTTTTAGAGATTTGTGAATTATGGTTGAAAAGTGTTTGCATACATCGATGTTCAAAGCGTAACGCGTCATAAGTGGAATTTGCCTTGAATCAAATGAAAAACCTTTACATGGTTGTTCAGTCAAATTAATTGAAAACCATGTACTAAAATATTCTGTATTAATTTTAAAACACTTCGTATTTCTCACTACTTATGAATACAGATTTTCCGTTGTGTGACCATTTAGGCTCACCAGTGTCTCGGACGGGCGCACGGTTACTAGTCTGTGTGTACAGTGTTATGCAGTTGTTTTAAATTCTTCTATTTAATTAGACACATGTCGGCCCCCGCCGTAGCTAGGTATCTATTTTGTTATGCCTTTACAAATACTAAGGACGCGACGCGCGCGCGACGCCATTTTATATTTATTTTTTTAATTGGATATCAATTGAGTCAGCGTCGCGCGAACGTCGCAAACATTATGAAATAAAGATTATAATTGTATAGCTTAACAATTTTAATTTGAGTCTTTATATTTAGCGAATATTGTAAATATGGTTTGATAGCGTTTCTATCCGATCGCGGACATAGCAATACTTAGCTAGCTAGGATGTGTTCAAACTTTACACGATTATTTGTAATATTTTACCGCTTTACTATTTATTAACTAGGAATTATTATTTATTAAGTTTTAATTGCTAGTTGCCGGAGCTGTATCTTCTAATTGGTTACGGAATTGTTACCTCAAATCGCGTTTGTATCGGTTGTCTGAAATCACAACATTTTGTTTGTAATGTTTAAAAGCGTGAAGGTGAACGTGAAAGGGCTGCTATGTACTTTGAATAGGGTTCCCAATAACTGTGTATAGTGTAACGAGTAACAGTATTAATTAATATTAGGAAATGTAACGTGTGGTCGCAGTGTGAAAATTATATTAAAAAGTTATTAAAACTTAGCTAACTTTGGAAACGTAACTAAAAATGCCTCTTGGTCGCGAACGCTGTGGTTAACACGTCATTTTTTGTGAGATCTTTTATTATATAGTAAATAAAAAGGTCTTTTCTATGATTCATCTTTTGTCTTGAAAAAAAAAGATGCAAATAATTTCATTTTTTTACATGGTTGTCGTTGAACGGCTTTGAACAATTATAATTCGAAACAGAGAAAAACGACCGTACAGTACAGTTGTATTTAGCGATACTAAAAATGTATAAAAAAATAAAGTATGTATTATAAAATTAAAAGTAATAAACTCAGCTGTCCGACGTTGGTGTTGCCATGCTCTCCGGTACTCCTCAAGTATCTCGTACCTAAAACGTAGGTATTTCTTTGATTTTTTTCTGAATCCTGTGGATTTATTTTATTTGATCGAATTTCCGTGTAGATATTATATCTAGTCAACTGAAGGAACGCCAACGCCGGAGGGCCGTGGTAGGGGTAGTGAGAGCGGCAGCTTACGCCGCCGCGTCCCTATATCATTCATACACATCATTGTTTCATTATCAATGAAATATTAACGACTACATAAAGTTTTATATGCGACTACGTTTAAAAGATGGTTATTTAGTTATTCGTTAGTGTATAGCTTTTGGATGTAGCAACAGTTTTGTATAAAGCGTTCGATAGCGTAGCGACCGCGCCGAGGCGCCGCGGGAGGCAGGGCCTCGCACGTCCATTGTCTAGACCCCAATGTTCCGATTCCTCCGCAAGTGCCAACGTTCGACACCTCGGGAGCGGGCAGCGAACAATAACTAGAGTAATTCCGATGTCCACATTCCAGCGGTCGAACGACGAACAACCAGTCCCAGTGACTCGCTACCAAAGAGTTAAGTTACCTTCACGTTAAGGAATTAATGTATAATAGTTTTTTAGCGAATCCCGATGTATATAATTTGGCGTACATGTGTTGCATAGCTTCGTTTAGGAGTATATATCGCATAGTATGCTGGCAGTTGTCAGGTTATGCCGGTCGTGTACCCGTGTTCCCGTGTAGCGTACATTCCATGCTTTCAGTGTAAGGCTTGCTCGGGATGCCGGTCGCAGGATCATGTAACGGTGATTATTTTGACCAATGTAATCTGAACTACTGTGTAACCTTTGTAAAAATATTTATCAAATGTGCGAACGACACGTACGTTATGCATAATGATAAGAAGTAAATACAATTTACACGATACAGACGTTTTGTTTTATTTCAACAATGCTTTACGGTCTTACAGTACTGGATGGTCATAATTATTAAGTACCTTTTGTCCAGAGATAATTTTGGACTACTTATACCCACATAGAAAAGTAAAAAAATAACCGCTTTTACAGCTTCATGATTGGAACATGTTATTGTAGTGACTTTCAATCTGTATTAGATGAATAACATCTCCTTTCAAAGGAATTTCCTTTCCTTTCAATGGAGATGTTATTCCCATCAATCTAATTTTAACGGAACTTAAAATTCGCAATGTACGAGTAGGTCTCTCCTTTTAACGTCTTCACCGCCACAAAACAAACGAAGTCACCAGCGACAAATCAACTAATGCTTTCAAAATATTTTATTTTTAATTTTACAATGTGTTTGTTACTTATTTTGTACAATAAAAAGTTTACATACATACATACATTTACTATGTATTGGATTTTACCTGAATAAAGAAATTACTATTATTATTATTAATTCCATTGCAGAAGGAGTAATTTCGAGTTGAATGTTGGTCAAGTATAGATGACCGTGGCGTGTGAGGCATTCCATTGGCTGTCACGACTGGATGACTCTGATGGTGAAGAGGTTAAAAAACTATCAACTAAATGCTAGAGCATTACAAAAACAATGGATAACTTAAGACATTTATTAACACAACAAATCACATCTGCGGTTTCTTCTTATTTCCCATCTTACTCAAAGTTCTGCAAATCTTCTTCTTTAACTCCTTCTGCCTTTTAAGCTTCCGCCACTCGATCGCGTCCATCTGTCTCTTGTGTGCTTTGAGTCTCTCTTTAGTAGCTTGCTTCTGAACTTCTTTCTTTGTCTCGAAATTAGTTTTGAGCATTTTCATTACACTTGTTACTTTCTGTTCATATGGACTCTTAACAACAGCTACTCTGTCTTTAGATGTGTCTTTAGGAGCTTCGCCTGACAATGTCGTGATCTTAGATTTAGGCTTAAACCTGTAGGGCAAGCCTTTCTGTAATGCCTTTGGTATAACCAAAGGTTTAAAGACAGCTGGTTGCCTCTGTATATCTGTGTACATTGAGTCATTGTTGGCGTCATACTTGATATTGCGCTCTCTCTTCAGTTGTCCCTTAGTCTTCATGCCTTGCCAAGCATTCTTTGTTTCAACTGGCATCAATAAGTTGACGACAGGCGCATAGAACCTCGTGACATCGACTTTGAACCATGTCCTGCAGAAAACTAGGTCGCTCATTTTGATTTTGTCTTCAAAAGTCGCCCTGAATCCACCTTCTGGCTTATTTATCGCCTTCTTTATCTGGCCCCTTATTCCCGACACTGTTTTGATTCTCGCTCCTTCAAATTTCGCCACTTCGAGCGTGCTGTTGAACATGTCTTTGATAAAAGCTGTTTTCTTGTATATTTTGATCGGTGTGCCCACTAATTTCAACTTTTTAACAATTTGAGTGGATTTGTTAATTTCGTTGACACTGCCTGTTGCTGCTATTCTGAAGCCCAGCTGCTTTATATCATTTGGATCATTCGTTACAGTTTGCAGAGCGAGGAAACCCGAATTTTGGGGTGTTATTGGTCCATAAAAGTGCATGTTGCAAGTGACATGTTCTGGAGTGTATTTCAAATACCTACACTTCAAATCATCCTCAATCTTTGAGTAAATGGGCAATGTTTGGAATCGTCGCCACCCTAAGGAAATGATCAGAGGGTCATTTGTCTTCAATATCTTCTTGTACCATCTGTGTTTCTTTACTTTACAAGAAACATAGCCAATATTCTGCTCAGCCATGTTTAATGATCCTATTAGAATGGGATAACTTGCCTCGAAATTTGTAACAAATTCTGCAGGCATGTTTTTAAAGAGCATCCTGACATACAAGCCTGGCCGAAATCCTTCCACTTCAATTCTCATACCATTATCTAAATTATCAAATACAGATTTGTTCAATTCCGACTGCTTTAGAGCTTCAGCTTTCAAATTCTCATAGTAAGAATGGTCACCAGTTATTCTATGCTCATCTGGATTATCATATTCTGAATCGAATTTGGCTTTTAATTTCTTCTTTTTCTCTAAAATTTCAGCCTTGGTCATTTCACCCTTACGTTTATTTCCAGTTTCTTCTTTAGCATTATTTTTGTCTTCAGCAGCATGTTTTTCACCAGTTTCTAGATCCTCAAAGTCACCAAACATCTCTTCGTCTTCACCATCACTGGCATCATCAAGTTTAAGAAGCTCTGATGCATCTTCATCTGCTGATCTCTTGCCAGTAACAAAACTGTTAATCAAAAACTGTTTATTGGCTTCACTAGTCCAATCTCTTATAGTTGGTTTATTTAAAGAATAAAAAAAGGAACACTCATCAACATCCAAAGTCTCCTTCTCTTTGTGTTTCTTTTTCTGTGTGTCTGTTACCCTTTTAAACAGACCACCTATCTCTTCTTCATCACTTTCATCTGAGTCTTCTATTTTATCTTTATTTTTATTCCCAATTTCAAATTCTCCATACACAAGTCTCATGATGTTTTTGGAAGTTTTCTGTCTTTCAAAATATGCTTCAGTGGCTTTCTCACTAAGTTTGTCCTTCCATTTCGAGCTGAAATCTACAACTTCCGATTCATCATCAGAACTTTTATTTTCGTCTTCATTATCTTCTTTTTCCGATGCAGAATTATCACCTTTCTCAGAGGCTGAATCATTATCCCATGGAACTTTGGTGCTGTCCTTTTCACTTTGATCAATACCAGAATCATTATCAGAGTCATTGTCTTCTTCTTCTGAATCTGAGTCATCAGAACTTTGCTGTGCTTTATTATTATGTTGCAGATACTCATCATCTTTAATCATATCTGGGTATATGACAGCTCCTCCACTGAACAATTTAAAGCCAGATTCCTGCATTTGTTCATCAACAGTTTCTGTTGTTTCAACAACATTTTTAAGCAATTCTTTCTTTTCATTCGTTTCTTCATCTTCTTTTTTGTGTGAATGGGAACCTTTAAGCTCAATGTATACTGCATCTTTGTCATACACAATGCCTCCAACACCTGAAAAGGGAGCATAGATTTGTCTCTCTCTTTCCATGAGATGTCTCTTTTTCTCTTTGCTTGGAAGTGGACAAGGGTCTGGTAAGTGTGAGAGTTCACTGATCTTCATATCTCCAATTCCTGAAAATAAGGGGTGTATTTAATATAATGCTAGCTGTTGCCCAAAACTTTGTCATAAAATTAGTAACAAAGTTTGTCTGATTCAAATGTTAAGAACTGGATGCTTGATTAAGATATTATTACATCAATAAATAGCCTAGATGTTAATCTATTTGATTTATTTTGGGTAAACATGGCAGTAACCAATATATTATTATGTGAACCCATGAGGAAAACCTATAATTAATAATATTAGAGCACAATTACCTGCAATGTGTACTGCAGAATCCTTCATCAGAGGCACTCCTCTCACATAACCATAGAGCACCACATCTCTACTGATTTTCGGGTCCTTTCTTATTGCCTCCTGATTTGTTACATCTTCCATCCTGTCACCCAGCACATAAGAATGTGTCATCCTCCAACTTAACGGCCTGAATTTCATCACAGAAATAAATCTAGACAGATTCTTAACTTCATTACGTAAATATTCTCCATGGACTATACCGGAAAGATAGAATAGCTTAGCTCCTGCATAAACTTCCGTCCAAAAGCGATGCTTCAGAGTTTTCTTAGTAGTCTTTAATGTCTTTGCATTCTTTATCATGTCTAAATGCGTCAACACACCCATGATTTTAGGCATCCCATGCACCTGGCATATGTTTAAAAACTCGAATATTTCCATTTCGAAGCCAAAACTGGCGTCGCACAGCAGCAGAACTAAGTCTGCACATTTCGCGATGTCGATCATAGAATTCACGTCGTTGTTGCATTCTATAAGCGTTAACCTGCGTTTTTTAGAAGTTACTATAGTCACAGGCCCGTTGATGCTTGTGACGTTGGTTTTAACGAAGCTTTTGATCAGGTTATTGATGACTGTAGTCTTCCCGACGCGCGGTGGCCCCACAACGGCAACAACGATCGGAGGAGGTTCTAGCGGTGTTTTGTCTACTTGAGGAATATGCTGCTTCTTCGCGATGATATCCTCTTTCCTTCTGAACTGTCGCTCAGCGCGCACAGCCGACTGAATAGCAAAAGCCTTTGGATTCCGCTGCCGAGCACTTAGGTTAGACTGGTCTAACTGATTCTTCTTTTTCTTCTTCTCCGCTTTGCGGCCCGCATGTTTAGCTCGATGTGATTTCTTCTTATCAAAGGCTGATTCGTCAGCCATAATTTTATTCGAAACTTAACACATTTATTTGCAGTTTTCAAAATAAATTCACGTGGTCGGTCGGCCGAATCGTGTTGATTTTTAGGAATAATGACAATGACATTGACATGACATGACATTAGTGGAGTGTTTACGACGAAACCTTGCGTTTTACTTTTTCTACTATGGATTTCACTATTTTACTTGACGTGCATCAAACGTGCATGGTCACTACACCTGACAGACTGACAGTGTAACCGTCTCCCGATGGAGTGTTTGTGGATGACTCGAAAGCAAACGTATAAGTTACAAAGTTTGTGAACAGGAGACCTAAAACCTTAAAACTTTACAAGTATGGAGTATGGCAACTTTGATCTAGTTCTGTCAAATTGTCAATGCAGTCAATAGTATTTTTGTTATATTTTGTGGACATAGTTCTTGTATCTGGATGATGTTAGCAAAAAACGTTGGTATTAACAATAGCTCGCGAGTGGCTGACTAGAGCGTGCACTAAAACACAGTTACTATGACTACTTCGGAGCTGGACAGCCGCAATATTGCTATATCCATGTGAGTGTTATTGACGTTTTTCGGGCTTATTTACTAATTATAGAAGGATCACGCACTTGTAGTGGTGTTTGCGTCGTCAAGTTCAGTCTATTTGCATTAGGTTTTCCGTTATCAGTTGTCTATGTAGCGCTCGGTGCGTCAGTAAACTAATCACTGCAGTGATCGCTCGACTCGCACTCTAGACAATGGATCTCAGCTCTTATGAGAGGCCAACCGTCACAAATCTGTTTAGGAACAGATTCAAATTAGACAGCATGTTGTTCATAGACCCAGTCATTCTGTTTCCTGATAAATGGTTTGTGGACACCTCAAGGTAAGTTCGGCCATAAATGTACTTTTTTATTTTTATAGCTTTAATAAACTTTCCTTGAGAGATCTTAGATCAATCGCTGCCCTTCAAGTGGTAACTTTAACAGACTTGTATTTATAAAACCCGTACTACACCTTTAACATTCAAGTAATGGTCTAAAGCAATTAAAAAGTTTTGCGCTGAAAGAAAATTGTGACTAAGAATAAATGCTGTGTGATGTAAGCAGTCAAGATAACAGTTTCCATTCAGCCTCCTGATTATTAAGTTTGAAAAAATGAGCAGCCAATTTACACGTTGATTCATTTTATCTGGAAATTTTGTTTCCTGAAAGTTAAATTGGATTTAAAACAGATGAAAAGAAACAAAGTGTTTTAGCTTCCTGGTTTTGATTATTCATATGATCGTTTTCATTAATCTGTGGAACTCTCCACGCACCACAATACCTTTTTTTTTAAATCTGCAATCAACCACTTGGGTCATAATCAGAGCCCAATTGCATAATAAAGTACAAGCTAATACTATTAGTGAATTTCAATACAAAATCGCTAATAATATTAGCTTGTACTTTGTTATGCAATCGGGCCCAGATAGTCTGAATTTTATTAACTTTTGTGGGGTAGTCCAACAAACATACTCCCACTTGACTTGCAAAGAGACCCTTCTAGTGTCTCTGGTTTAACTGCAGCATCTGCCATCTATTCAGCCTTGATGTGTCACTACTTTTGTCAATCAGGTCCCTGGCAAGTTGGTTTGTGTGCTTCTGGAGCCGTTGCTTGTATTTAGTGCAATACTTGTTGATCTCCTCTTTAACTGTTGGCATATTTAAATAAATAATTATCATGGGACACTCGACACCAATTGACCTAGTCCCAAACTAAGCAAAGCTTGTACTATGGATACTAGGCATAACTTATAACTTCTTGCAAACATACTTATATAGATAAATACATATTAAACACCCAAGACCCGAGAACAAACATTCATATTATTTATACAAATATCTGCCCCGGCTGGGAAACAAACCCAGGTTCGTATTCGTAACCTCAAGGTTCGTAGTCAGGTTCTCTAACCACTTGGCCATCTGGTTGTCTACAAATAAAATTGATTAAAATTGGTTTAAATAAACATGTATCTCTGTGTTTCTGACAAACCAGTGCATGTGAGATCACTCTTAGGACATTGTTCTGAAACCTTTGTAGGATCTTCAGGTTGGAGTTACTGGCAGGTCCCCAGAGCTTAATGCCATATGTCCAGATGGGTTTTATGATGTATTTGTATGCTAACACCTTGTTAGTAGCGTGAGTGAAGGTTGTCTCCCAATCAACCAGTACAGACGCTTGAAATTAATTAGGGCTTCTTTTTTCTTGGTTAAAGCGTTGGTTAATCACATTCTAAAGATAACATGAAATGTATTTTTTTATACTGTTGGTAAATTTGCTCCAACTAACATACAAACTTAGCCTACTAACTATGGGCAGTAGGCTAGGCAGTAAATAAATATGTTGAAAATAGTCTGAATGGCTTTGAGAAAAGTATGGTATGGGCGTGCCTTTGTTTTAGTTTTGCTCAACTTGACGGGGGCACTACCTTGCCCCCAGATTATATTCAAGGTTCATAGTCAAGGTGTTATGTATATAACACAATTAAGCTAAGCTATTTTTTAGCTCCTGGGAGTTGAGGATGTGCTACAGTATGATTACTTGGAGTTAACACTTGACAGATGGGCGTGCCTTCAGTCAATTTTCAACTTTGACACCATACAAATAAAGCCATTTTTAGTATACCGCTACCCACGTTTACAGATTATGTAAAAACTATTTTATTTGTAACTCCAAGTAATCGTACTGTACTATCTGATGTCAAGATAATGGAAAATTCTCTGATGATGATGATATTCTTAAAATTAGCTTTGATGGTATTCAATGTACCTACTTATTCTAAATTTGTTTCTATGGAAACTAAGACTAGGTATGCAATTGTTATTGACGCCACTCACAATTGATGATTAAAAGGTCACTGATCTCATCAGCAAGCTTGCAAAAGTATGTGTCATCATTATTAACAAGAACATACCTACTTTCTGACATGTTATATTCGGTGGGTACCTAGTGGGTACTAGCTGTTGCCTGCAACTACGGCTGCGAAGAATTCGCCTAAAGGTTACAGCTCATTACAGCCACCCGGCACCCGACCAGCACCACCTCGCCATGAGCGGTTAGTATTCTTCATATGGATTTGTATGGGCATGCGCTCACTACATCAACTCCGTAGCGGCACCGGATCGCCTCGCTCGCGAGGTAGCCACGCGCGGACGGCGACTGGAGTGGACCACTCGCTGCCTGCATGCTTGCGATGCGGCGCTCTCCACCCCCCTTCACCCCCTACTCGGAAATTCGTGGACCGCGCGAGGTCCACTCGTTGTCAACGCGCTGTCTCCTTACAAAATTTCATCTAAACCGGTTTAAGAGTCGAGAAGTTACCCTGGTTTCATCAAAGAAAAATGACAAATTATCAGTTTTTTTTTTTTATGGTATAGGGGAAAACAAGCAGGCGGATCGCCTGATGGTAAGCGATTACCGTCGCCCATGGACACCTGCAACACCAGAAGAGTCACAAGTGCGTTGCCGGCGGTGAAATTACTGGCACTTGAGGTATCCCATCTCAGCCCTCTAGGTTGGCAACGCATCTGCAAAACCCCTGTGTTGCAGATGTTTATGGGCGGTGGTGATCTCTTACCATCAGGAGACCCACTTGCTCGTTTGCCATCCAGTCGAATAAAAAATAAAAATTTCTTGAAAACTTGAAGGTCATAGCGGTCCGAGAGGGCGATAGCTCATTCCAGACAGGCAGGAAATTTCTCGCACAGTAGAGGACCGCCAACCATCTAAATGGTGAGGATGGAAGTGTTGTCGCGTAGGTCGGTGGCGAAAGGATGCGGCAGGGATCAACCCGAATAACTCCTCGGAGCACTCCCCTGTTTCCAAACAGTTACATTACATTCCCCAAATGATTACTTGGCAAATAAACTCTTCACAAATAATTGTACAGCAAACAATGCTTGACAGACAAGTGAACGTTTAAACAATGATTCGCTTATCAACTGGTAGTTATACCAATATTCATGTATATGTAGTGAAATGTTTCATTTGGCGTAACATATTTTACGCAAAATAAAATAAGACAAAAGATTTGATCAAGATTCGTTTTTTGTTTCGGCACGAAACTGTTAGGTACCTACTCCGTTACTTTATAAAAAACTATTTCTCGAATTAGTTTCAGAAAATAAAGCTCAGCTCAGCCCTAGTGTGGTCGCATCACGGTGTTTCCTTCACTGTAAATACGTAAAGCTTGTGGTTTTCAAATGTATTTTCGCAAATGAGATGTGAAAAACTCAGATGCGAAACTAGAGTGTACAGTATTACAGATACCGGCGCCGCTAAGGCCGTATTCTCTAACTAAAGGGCCCCATATACGGTACGATTCGTCTGTACGATCGAAACGACGAATCGATAGTGTATGTCAAGATCGTTAACGATTTACTTCATCGAAGACGATGTCGGAGATCGCAACAAAATCCCATGCAATCATGAGTATCGTAACGATGAATCGACAGTGTATGGCTCTTTACGATCAATCGTCACGATTTTCATCAGATCGATCGTACATCCGCCCTACCCTCATCCTGTACCATGTGACAGAAAGAAGTGGTGAGAACGATTGTGATTCCGAGTGCGTTAGACGAGACTTCTGTGCAAAGTTTCTTGCGGCGCGTTCTTCTTGGCAATGATGGTCTTTCCGAAAGCGCTGGTAGTTTAAAAAAATGATTTACTGAATAAATGATTTGAATTTGAATTTTGGATTTGAATTTCGATAGACAGACGGACGGACTAACGACAGACAGCGAAGGCAATAACCTAACCAACAAAAAGTTGGAAAACCCCCGACATTGTCACTTCAAAGTTCAATATCTCAAAAACGGCTGAACCGATTTTGATAAAACATGTCTAAGGACCATCGCTGGAAAACCTGCTTTGAAATAATAAATAAACTGCATTCAAATCGGTCCACCCGTTTAAGAGCTACAGTGCCACAGGCAGACAGACACAGACACACATAGCGGTCAAACTTATAACACCCCTCTTTTTGCGCCGGGGGTTAAAAACCAGAATGATGGACTGAGCTGACGCCAGAATGTGCGCGTAACCGAAGTCTATGATACGTTCTCTTGACCCTTATATTGTGTTGCAGGAGAAAGTCCGTGGAGAACCTGGTGATATCTTCACAAGACGCCATCGGGCAGAGCATCAGCCAGGCGCTGACCTTCTCTGGGGTTATCACACAGCACACCAACCAGATACTGCAAGAGACCAAGTAAGTACAGTACAGATGTGCCGACTAATTGGGAAAGCAGACTATCCGGCCACATTTACGCCTTACAAATAAATTAGCTTCTTCTTTCTCTTTGCCTTTTCCCACATTAGGTGGGGTCGGCTCTCCTAATTATTTTACGCCAGGCCAATCTGTTCTGCGCTAGAGAGAAGTTTGGTCATACCAGACCACCATGTCAAGGGAGGGATTAACGATTAAATTATAACTATTTATAAAACTATCCTAAACTTATTAGCCCCCTTAGGCAAGGTTATCCGAAAATACTGACAACGTTCCCTCTTTGAATAGCTATTCTTATGTGTATTAAACTCTCAGCTATTTCTTTAAAAAGCTTCAAAGCGCTAGGACTCCACGGACCAAGGGCGTACCATCGTGCAAAAATATGCATATTCGAACCCTATCAAAAATATTTTACCACGGCCTTACCTATTACGTACGTCGGAATGAGTCGAAGTCTGTGGCACATATTTTTACACTCGACTGTAGATGCAAGGAAGTACTCTGGATACATTCGCACCTCTAAAAGAACAATGAAATAATTGTATTTTTCCCAAAAATTACATAATGAATGATAGAGAACGTAAAAAATCGATCAAGTTTTTATCTCGAAAAGTCAGTATTGTGCTAGAGGTACTAACATGCATGTAGGTACCCAGGTGTGGGAGACGGGGGAAGACCCCCTGGGGGTCCTGACGCACAGTTTGGGAACTCCTGGGTGAGCAATATTGATACCCGACCACTCCATACAAAGGGCGATAATATGTATATTTTCATTGATGAATTCACGATCACTTAGTATCCATTTATTATCAGTACCGATTAGCAGATTATGCGCGATACAGTCTTTGTGATATCGGCGATGTGCTCCCGCTTTATTTAGTGATTCTTCTACCTGTTGTGAAGTTAGTGCGTTCCCAAAATGATGGCTCACGATTATCAAGTGTACTTCACGCAATGGGACACTGAGACTGTGACAATTTTGAGGTTTGTTTTTTTTTAACGTAGTTGTTTTTTTTTCGGCCTGTTACAGACAAAGGTCTTGGAGTAACTCAGCGTTTGCTGTCATAAAAAAACTAAAAAGAAAAAAAATGTTTATAAAATCGGTTTTGTATTTTATTTTCGACGAGCTACATTCTTCTTCTTCTTCTATTAGCAGTTGGTGTCTTTTTTTGTGAAAATTCAATTGAATATGTTCTTGATTTCAAGACAAAGTGTATTTCGCTAACATTGCACTTTTCTATACAAAACTAAACTCAAAGTGAAGTTTACAAATGTTTATTTTGTTGGATGTTGCGAATTCGAATATACTTTTTCGATTTTTTTTTATTGAAGTAGTGTTCCCAGCATCTAATAGGGGCTCCGCGACCCCCCTAAAGAGGCTTCGCGACCCCCCAGGGCCCCACAGGTTGCGAAACACTGATCAATGCCGTCTGTATTGTAGAAGAAAAATCGCAGGACGTATATTATGACAACTATAATTTTACGCCACAAAGAGGAAAATAAACACTTCCATTGTTTTCATCCTTCACGTGAATAGATATATTATAAGTAAAAAATATTACAATAAGTAGGTATTTCAAACAACATAATATTATTAATAGCTCTGTGTTATTCATTTACACTGAAACTAGAAACTAGACACAAAGGGTGGGCAATGATTTGCGCACTTATGAATATTTATTTTTTACATCTACAATGATACTGTGTTGTTTGATTCTTTTGTTCTCTTCTATAAGTAAACCAGATTAAGCTGATCCGCGGTGTTACCTTGTCGTAGTAAACCATTAATATGTTTATCAAGGAAGGCAGTGGGGTGTTTATTTTGAAAGGATTGTACTGCGGGTTAAGTCAACGGTGGTTTATCTATTTGTAAACGGTTAAATAGAATCTTTATTATTGGTGGCATAATATTTATTATACTGAATAAATATTATGCCTAGCTTATAGAGGCACCGACTATGAAAATGGGGAGTTCGTTTTCTGGTATATATATAGGAAGTTTGTAGCCTGTTAACCCTTTAGTGGGTAACGGCAAGATATTTGCCGTCATACGACTCAGATATTTTATTTTTTTCTCAATGAACGTGTTGTTAGTTAATATAACTTTTGGTTCGCATAAGAGAACATACTCGTACCAATTTACGAAAAAAAGAATAGCAGATAAACGTTATTCCAACCCATGTTAAATGATGATTCTTAGGCCTGAACTTAGATTTTTAACTATTCCTTACAATTGAACAAAAATGTTTGTAAATAAAATTTTGTTTGCTGGATTTATCCGATAGTCACAATTCTCTACTTTCAGAGACAAGATTGGCGATATAAAGTTTAAAGAAAAAAAATCTGTTATTTGATAATTTAAAAAATGAAGACGGCAATATATTTGCCACTATCCGTTAAGTGTCTGGTGTTTATTAAAGGAAAGGGTGGGTTAGGCTACAATTGTTATTGATTTATATATGGAGCAATAGCTTAATTCAATACTTCAAATGGCCCGATATGCTCTTGCCCGGTTATTTATTTGAAAGAATTCAGTTTTAAGTTAAATAAAGGTTTTAATTATTTCTTATCATCTATTGGTTTTTAATTTATTTATTTTAGATACGTCGTGTCACCCGTAGTTCCCCGGCAAACTGACATGACGGTCTTGTCACTTAATGCCCTTGGCTGATAGCGGCAAACATATTGCCGTCTCATAATTCGGAAACCCTGCAATAATATATACATTTATCTTTCTCAAAAATCATAAAAAAAATCATTCATGCTGTGCGTATCGTTAAAGTTCTCGATTCATTGCTTTAAAAAAATAATGGTCAAAGGGTTAACAGATATTATATGCAGAGATCGGAATTTTCACGGCATTTTGATCTGTCATAGTGACTTCTCACTTATCGACTCTACGTAAATGATATCGATAATGATTATTATCGTAAAATAATAATCTTAATATATTTTATAAAGACACTAATGTAACACTTATTAGCACTACAACAGACTTTAAATATGAATTTCAATTATTAAATTAGACATTGTTAACTATTCATTGTTTTCATTGCATAATCCATATATGTATGTCTATTTCACATTTTCGACTGCTCAAAAGTTAATTGGAAGGAATCGTTCTTAAAAGATAAAACCGTCTATTGTTGACCTCTACTTTAATTCTTTTTGAACAAGTTGTGTATCGATATATCGATATTGAATATCGGATGTCGATAAGTGAGAAGTGTCTATGACAGATCATCAGGTCAAAAATGCCGCAAAAATTCCGATTTCTGGATATGTGTACAGTCGAGCTACCAAGACGTCAAAAATATCTAACTCTTTATACCACTAACCATAAGGTCGATGTATACATATTTGATGCTACGGCTGTATTATGTGATATTTATGCCCCGACTCTACAAAACCGTGGGGATCAATACCGATGTGTTCCCTGACATAGATTATGATATTTGGCTAAAAATAATAGCGTCATAACACGTATAAAGAAAAAAACCCGTTAAAAAAAAATCCGGAAAGAATAATATCCTGTCAGAATGAGATGACAATGGGCCATAGTTCCCACACAGGCCCAGTGCAGATTGGAAACTTCACACACACCATTACATTTCTTCGAAGGCGTGTGCAGGTTTCCTCACGATGTTTCCTCCTTCCTCATGATGTAAACCCTCAGTGTGCGTGTCCAAGTCACACTTGGCAACTTTTTTAAGATGACTATATTTTTATTGTAAAAATGAAAAAAAAACGTTGGTGAACGGCAATGCTTACTGGTAGTGATTGCCTCTAGGTAAGTACAGTCTGTCGCAACGCTGTGTTCTGCAATCGCTACTCGCGCGCTAACTCCAAATTAGAAAGTTTGAAGATCTCTGGCTAGATTTGTTCGACTGTAGTTACTGAAATTTTTTGAGAAGTTTTTTAAATTATCAATCAACTATTTCTTGTTTTTATTCTGTCCCGTCAGCAAGGGGGAAAAGTAGTACAGTTCAATAGAAGAAATGTGTCACGTTATACTAACATGCTTATTAGATGACCATATAAAGGTGCTTAAAACTAGATACCTCAAAAATGCATGTTTGACAAATTTGAATCCTATAAACTGACGGTTTAAAGAGTGACGTAGGAGACTGTAACTATAGCAAAGAGTGACAAGAAGTTGAGGGGGTTGCAGGTGGTAGGACCTTGTGCAAGGTCCGCCCGGATTGCTACCACCATCTTGCTCGCTAATACTGCCGTGAAGCAGCAGTGCTTGCACTGTTGTGTTTCGGCGTGGAGAGTAAGACAGCCGGTGAAATCTGCAATACCCCTGGTGTTGCAGATGTTTATGGGCGGTGGTGATCTCTTACCATCAGGAGACCCACTTGCTCGTTTACCTTCCAGTCGTATAAAAATAAATATTGTATTTTTGTATATTCAGCTTCTATACTGATCTAATAACGCTAAAAGCTGTATAATTTGGGTTCTTTTTGCACTTATATCGTCTGTACCAGCGCTTATACAGCCTTTATACAGCCTAATTAAACAGCGTTAAGTATAAACCTGAACCTAAATACAACTTCTATACAGCTTGTAATGCTACTTGGGTACATACATTTATATACCCTTGACTGTACATAGGTTCAGATTTTTACGCGTCTCGGCTATTGTTTCCAAATAATATTAATGTTGTGGTGTAGTTAACATAATAACAACATTGAAATATTTACGACCGAAACAGTTAATAAAATTTGCGTTGTGCTAGACCAAGTTTTAGTTCCGTTGGATTGAATTTTATCGCGAATGGGTTAGTTTATCGCTGAAGTTAATTGCCCGGCGTACAAAGAAAAAATTGTTAACACTAAACTCGCGAAAATGTTTATTTTCTGCTAATTACCATTATTAAGTACTAGAGTTTACCCGTGGCTTCGCACGCGTATATAATTAGAACTAGTATTTGAATTGAAATTCCGGGATTTTGCTTAATTTTTAGGTGTTCGTTCAATAAGATTAGGGGCTGTTTCACCACCCATTGAACTTTAATTAACGGATAAATGTGATGCCGTCTCGTCTAGCGTATATTGTCAAAAATGAGTATTTATGAAGTAAGACATGTAAGACCGAAAACCATAAGTATGGATCATATTTTTGTGGGGAGAGGCTACAATAGAGATCCTCTTTCGACGACCGGATGGCCAAGTGGTTAGAGAACCTGACTACGAAGCTTGAGGCCCGGGTTCGATTCCCGGCCGGGGCAGATATTTGTATGAATAATACGAATGTTTGTTCTCGGGTCTTAGATGTTCAATATGTATTTAAGTATGTGTTTATCTATATAAATATGTTTATCCGTTGCATAGTATCCAAAGTGCAAGCTTTGCCTAGTTGGGACTAGGTCAATTGCTATCAAGTGTCCCATGATATTTATTTATATGTATTATTTTATATTGATGGACCACAGTATTTATTGAATGACTAGGTCTGCCTAGCCCTGGCGGTTGAAATTTCGAAATTTTATCCCGATAATGGTATAGCACTTACTGCCGATTATACACTAATATATGGATTTTTATTCATTGCCAGAACCGGTCGATATTGCTACCACCTTATCAGACAACTCCATTATACAGACACGCAGACGAGACTGTCCACGTGACAGTGTTTTAATTAACTAAAAGGTTAACGTCGTTACCCCAATTCTGTTTAATTACGCTAATTTATTTTCGTCATTTCTCGCTTTTGGAGCACGTTTTTTGGGCGAAGTTTTGAAAACAAGTGACACATCATGAAACAAGATATCAGATACAAAGTTTTTTTTTACTTCATATAATTCCTAACCTATACATCCGTAAAGTACATATCACTCCAATTTTGGCCCTCGTCACGCGTACTGCTATTAAAATTGCAATTATTTTGGTAATGTACTCGTAATTTGGCACTCATCTCATCCCAGCCTATATACGTCCCACTACTGGGCACAGGCCTCCTCTCAGAACAAGAGGGCTTGGGCCATAGTTCCCACGCGGGCCCAGTGCGGATTGGGAACTTCACACGCACCATTGAATTGCTTCGCAGGTTTGTGCAGGTTTCCTCACGATGTTTTCCTTCACCGCAAAGCTCGTGGTAAATTTCAAATGTAATTCCGCACATGAATTTGGAAAAACTCAGAGGTGCGAGCCGGGGTTTGAACCCACGACCCTCTGCTTGAGAGGCGATAGGTCAAACCACTAGGCCACCACGGCTTCACGAATTTGGCACATTCGTTTTTAATGCAACGTCAATGAATACCGATATAATTTATTTATTTATTAAAACGTTTACATGACGTTTATAAATGGAAACTCGCACGGGATTATTTTGCAAAAGTCGCGGGTCACAACTAGGGTTTATATTGAATGAATAAATAAACTAAAGAATGGTGTCAATTTACTACTCCCTAGTGATACTATGGAGACTTGAGGATTTTTATTATTTTATTATTTATTTTATTTATTTGGGGCATCAACAGCAATACAGTACATTATAATAGGACTTAGATACTAAACAGAAAGCCAATAGCAGATGTCCACAGAAATACAGTTAGCGAATCATACTTAAAACAGTTAAAACTAACACAGACAACAAATATTGTTTAAGTTCACAAGAGTATGATCTCTAGTATCATGTTTGTGTGTGTGTGTTTACATAATTATGTGGTCTGAATATATTTTTTATGTGTAACGCGTAACTCAGACGTCAAAACTTTTGTTCCATTAAAAAAAAATTCTCTGTCCATCGAAGACAATTTGGCCAGTGTCTGGTAGGTTTTGCCGTTGTACGGTAAACAAATCTAGAAAACGAAATATATGTATGAGAGGCACCTAATGGCGGAGTAACGACGACAGCAAGAATCCTCGAGGTACAAAGAAAAACTCTGTCAGAAGTTAATTTATATTTGTATTACTTTCCAGAAATTTGTCGCGATCACCGTCACCATCGCTTCGTAGCAATGAAAACATCACAGAACTCATAGAGAATGAAAAGGTGAGTTTTAACTGGCTTTCGTAAACGTTCATTTGCTCGTGTGATAACTGATAACACGGGGCACGCTTTATCTGAATCGCGTTAGTGGCTGAAATGAGGTAATTTCCGTTGGTTATTTGCATCTGTGACACCGTCAAGTAGTGTCCGGCCGAAAGATGTTTTTTTGCCGAATCGCCGGAAACAAAAGGTTCGGTTCTGATTATAGTTTTGGATGAAAGCGAAACCGAACCTTTTATAAACGTGATTAAAACGTTGAATAAAATGCCACTGGGTCGTTTTTTCCAGACATATGAATAATGAAACTTATCGCTGGCCTAATAATTATAAGGTTATATGTTTCAATTTACAGTAGCGATCAAAAGTATATTAGTTATGCCTACGTATTTGTTGCTAAAATAATGAATGGCTTAAGACATCCTCGAATTAGGCAAAAAGTTCATGTATATGAGTTGTTTTCGAGGGCCATTGTGAATCGTCTCGAGCGCAGGTTTGATGACTTTCAGCCTCCATCAGATTATAAGTACAGAAGACCGACGAGTATAATCGGCCACTATGTTAATCGTTTGTGGACTATGAGAAAACCTTCGATTCAATCGAAACCTGGGCTGTACTGCAGTCTCTTCAGCGATGCCATATTGACTATAGATATATCGAGATATTAAGGGACTTGTATAGTAACGTCATTATGTCGATCCACAACCAATCTGGCTGCAGCGAGGTGTGAGGCAGGGAGACGTTATTTCTCCGAAAACTGTTCACTAATGCGTTGGAATACCTTCGTTTACCTTCGTTTCGCCGGTGATATAGTCATAATGGCGGAGTCGCTGGATGGGCTCAATACTATGCTCAGTGACCTCAGTATCGTCTCCCAACAGGTGGTTCTTAAAATGAACATGGACAAGACTAAAATCATGTCAAATGTCCATGTCTCACCCGTGCCGGTTACCGTTGGGAACGATACACTCGAAGTTGTTGACGACTATATTTACCTTGGACTAATTGTCCAATTGGGCAGGTCCAACTTCTACAAAGAGGTCGCCCGAAGAATCCAACTCGGATGGACAGCGTTCGGGAAACTTCGTGATATGTTCTTGTCCAGTATTCCGCAGTGCCTGAAGACTAGAGTGTTCGATCATGTGTTGCCGGTGATGACTTATGGCTCTGAGACGTGATTCTTGACTGTTGGCCTCTTGGAGAGTCTCAGAGTCGCAACGAGCTTTGGATAGAGCTATGTTTGGAGTTTCTTTGTGCAATAGAATCCGGAATACGGAAATTCGTCGAAGAACTAATGTCACCGACATAGCTGTAAAAATATGCCAGCCCTCCTACTAGGTGGACTGACGACATCGTGTCCTGACGAAAGTTTGCTCTCGGATCTTGGACGTTAAATATGTATTAAGATGTATTTATTTATATTAGTACGTTTATCCGTTGCCTAGTATCCATAGTACAAGCTTTGTTTAGTTTGGGACTAGGTCAATTGGTGTCAAGTGTCCCATGATATTTAATTATTTTAAAGTTATAGAACTTTTGTAAGTTGTTTCAGTTGTTCCCAATAGTAACGGAACTAGCAGATAATTGTGATATTGGCGAACGTTACGCATGTAGGTAATGAGCGGCCGCGATTTGAAGGCCGCACACGTCCGGTAGCCGAATCATCGCATAGTAGCTTTAAATCGTGATAGAAAGAAAATACATCATATCACAGAACAATAGAAATAATGTACCCATAAAAAAAATTTTTTAATACAAGCTTTTTGCTGACTGTTCTTTTGTTGACTGTACTTGCATTGTCACCCAAACTACATTTGCATACCAAAATTCAAGTCGATGCTATTAACTGCTGAAGAGTTCCGTCCTGCGGAGACGATTTTGGCTGGACTACCAGGATGTGACTACTAGGTTATTGTATCGTCACGCGATTTACATAAGTATTCCAAATTTCAAGTCAATCTGACTACTGGAAGTTGGTCAAATTTAACTTGCAAGATTTGATTACAGACAGACAGACAACGGGGCAGGAAACTAAATAAACGCTTGTAAAATCATAAGACATACATAAAGCTAAATATCCTAGTAGTTTGGCCTATCCTCATTATGTTAGCTGTAGGCTCCCCTCCCAATTGGTATGGTTCTAAAAAAACGGCCAAGTGCGAGTCGGACTCGCGGCCGGAAAGGTTCCGTACCATTATCTATACAACATTAGACATTGGCAAAAAAAAAAAACAATTTTGTTGTGTGGAAGCCTCCCCTTAATTATTTATTTTATTTTAAGGATTCTGTGAATATTTCGACCGTCTACCTGTTGTCGTTATTAATATCAAGCAAAAAAAAACGGCAAAACAATCACGTTTGTTGTATGGGAGCCCCCCTTAAATATTTATTTTATTCTGTTTTTAGTATTTGTTTCTTGCGGCGCATTCTTCTTGGCAATGATGGTCTTTCCGAAAGCGCTGATAGTTTAAAAAAAAATTACGTGTAAAAGTGCCCATTGCAGCCTATTTACTGAATAAATGATTTGAATTTGAATTTGAGTTGTTATAGCGGCCACAGTACATAATCTGTGAAAATTTCAAGTGTCTACTATTACGACTCAAGAGATAGAGCCCCATGACAGACGGACGGACAGACAGGCAGACAGCGGAGTCTCAATAATAGGGTTCCTTTGGCACCCTTTGGGTACGAAAGCAGTTTTAGTGCTGCTGCATAAGTAGCGTAGTAGAAATAAGCAACCTGAGATATGTATGCATAGGAAAAATCGTGTCTAGATTCCTGTCCACCGGTGGTGTAGGGGTTATAGCACGCAGCGCGGATTGCTGAGGACCTGGGTTCGATTCCCAGCGCTGGTCTCTTTTTCTGGTTTTTCTGTGCATCCATGTCTCAGTTTGTATTTTCGATGTTCTTGTAATTACCTTATCTACATGTATTTATAATGCATTTTTTCATAAGGAAATAAATTAATCTAATCTAATCTATGTGAAGAAGAAGAAGCCTTGGTGGCCTAGTGGTTTGACTATCGCCTCTCAACAGAGGGTCGTGGTTCAAACCCCGGCTCGCACCTCTGAGTTTTCGAAATTCATGTGCGGAATTACATTTGAAATTTACCACGAGCTTTGCGGTGAAGGAAAACATCGTGAGGAAACCTGCACAAACCTGCGAAGCAATTCAATGGTGCGTGTGAAGTTCCCAATCCGCACTGGGCCGCGTGGGAACTATGGCCCAAGCCCTCTTGTTCTGAGAGGAGGCCTGTGCCCAGCAGTGGGACGTATATAGGCTGGGATGATGATGATGAATCTATGTCAAAGCTGATTCATAGACTGCGACCCGTGTTCCCAAGGCCTATTTAATTACTTACGTCGAAATAGTCTTTACAAATATACCTACTGTGCGTAAACTTTGCAGTATTCAATATTTATTGCTCGACACAATTGCTAACGCAATTTTTATATAATGCGAACAATTCTTTTTCCGGGAGTTGTTGACGTGCTATTGTTGCACGATGGAACATACATTTACATGGAAAAGTGCTCGCGGAAAAGGATTCGATTCGATGTCGAAAAAAGATTAGATTTGATTTTTTAGAAAAATATGGCTGTCCATTGGAGGACAATTTTGCCAGTGTACTCGTACGGTAGTCGGAAATAGTACATTGTGTCTTAAGGGCGGAAAAACAAGGAATTACGAACGAGAGTCTATTAGAAGCCCGAACTCGAAGGCTTTAATGAGTCGATGTTCGTATTCTAGTACCGCCCGTGCGACATACAATGTTTTTCATCACATTGCGAGTAAAATTGTATATATTTGTAAAAGAAAAACTAAGATTTTTCCAAAAATTGCCAATACCGCTGACTACGCTCTTGGCAGCGCCAGCCTCCGCGCACCCCACCCACGTAGCATGTGCCCGACCTGCGCGCGCCGCGCTGCAGCACACCATGCAGTAATCAACTCATTGACCGACCTTGGGCTTCATGACATGAAAATTAGTACGGGAATGAAAATGACAAGCACATTAAGGTCGAGGGTTTTATTTGGGGGGTTGCAACCAAGGTAGCCTGCATGTTACGACACTGTTTACGAGCAAGTGTGATGAAAAATAATTCACATTTAACGGTGACAACTGACTCACTGACTGACATCAATGTCTGCGTGACAGATACCATAGACAAACCTAGATACTTGTGGATTCTCTATTCCTTTACCACTATTAGAAAGGTCAAACAAAGGTCAAACATATTTTTGGCTATATTTTTGTAACCCTTAATTATTTTTGGATCACAATAGGACATAAGTTTTCAAAAACCTTATCCCTCGAAATGGTTTTCGAATCAGGGTACATTGGTAAAATATGAACAATGCCAATTTGCGCCTTTCTCCCCTTGATGTATAATGACTATTGTGCTTGTTTCCTCAGGAGTTCGGGCCCGACACAGTGTCCCTCGGCAGCTCCAGCGAGCTCTCGCTGCCTGCTGCGGTCGTGTTACGAAGCGAACAAAGGGTAATTTAATATAATTTATTTTTGTCATTTAGCTCTGCTTGTAAACTTTTAAAATGGAGAATTAAAAAAAAACTGAAAAAAAATCGCACAAGTGCGGTAAAATGAACTTACGAGCCATGTATACATCATTTGAAAGTGAATTTTTCGAGCAAATGTATTGAAAACTGTTACTTTAAGGGGTTTTTTCACCATCCATTGATCAGTGTTAACTGGCGGTTAGGTGTGATGCCGTCTCTATTTGTTTTGTTCGAATAGACGGAGACGGCATCACATTTAACCGTCGGTTAACGCTAATCAATGGATGGTGAAACAGCCCCTAACTATCAATTACTATACGGCTAGCAACGGCTATATTTTGTATATATGTATAAATGTTATAAACTTACTAGTAAACCTACTTCAAAAAGGTATACCCCAATAAAAGGTACTATCAACTTAACTTCGAACTTGCACAAACTCGTGAGGCAATACAATGGTGCGTGTGCAGTACCCAATCCACAAAGAGCCCACATCTAAACTAGGTACAGTCCAAGACCTCTCATTCTGTAAGGACGCCCGTCCGTACTCAGCCGTGGGACGCATATAAGCCTTAGGCTCAGATTCCACCAGAGATGTGCGAGGATGTGTTTGGGAGGAATGTCTTTTTCATGAACCAATAGACACGCTTCATTTACCTCGCCTCGCTCCGCTCAGCTGTTTCCACTGGAGATGTGCTGTGCGAGGATAGGTAAATAATCGTTTCTATCGGTTCATGACAAACACATTCCTCGCAACGCAACACATCTCTGGTGGAGACGCAGCCTTATGCGTCCACAATAATTACATGTCAATATGTATGAAACTGGTGTAATTTTTAGGGTTCCGTAGCCAAAATGACAAAAACGGAACCCTTATAGTTTCGCCATGTCTGTCTGTCCGTCCGCGGCTTTGCTCAGGGACTATAAATGCTAGAAAGCTGTAATTTTGCACGAATATATATGTAAACTATGCCGACAAAATGATACAATATTTTTTTTTTTTTTTTAGTGTTGGTACCTACCTCCCATAGACGTAAAGTGGGGGTGGTGGTGATTTTGTTTGCAAAATATTCAACTTTAAAGTGCAAATTTTCAATAAAATCGAGCGTCGCCCTCCCCCCTCTAAATCTAAACCGGTGGGTGGAAAAATTAAACAAAACTCAGGATGGCAGTAAGTATATAAGGTATAAAATATACTTAAACTTGGAACATTCCGTACAAAATACGAAATCCTTAGAAAAATATTACTTATTTTTTTCGTAATGGCTACGGAACTCTATTTCGGGCGTGTCCGACATTTTTTTTTAAATTGTTACTTAACGTTTCTGTTCAGGTATCGTCGGCTGGCCAGAGGAACTCAGAAGGCGGTCGCACGAAGAAGAAGAGCTGGTACAATGCATTTTATCCGACCTACAAGAGCAAGTGCGAGGACTTCAAGAGGCTGTTCAAGGATCTGCCCGACGACGAGCGGCTCATTGTTGGTAATTATTACTACTAGCTTCGTGGTGGCCTAGTGGTTTGACCTATCGCCTCTCAAGCAGAGGATCGTGGGTTCGAACCCCGGCTCGCACCTCTTGAGTTTTTTGAAATTCATGTGCGAAATTACATTTAAAGTTTACCGCCAGCTTTACGGTGAAGGAAAACATCGTGAGGAAGCCTGCACTAGTCTGCGAAGCAATTCAATTGTGTGTGTGAAGTTCCCTATCCGCACTGGGCCCGCGTGGGAACTACTGCCCAAGTCATTCTGAAAGGAGGTCTGTGCCCAGCAGAGGCACAGCAAATCCACTAAAAATAGAAGTTATGACTCTTTTAAGGAAATTGCTTTCTAAACATGTTAATAGTTACATTGCAAACATTTTTCTAAGGTATAGTGCATTGTGATTTTTTTTTTTTTATAAAAATTAGGCGTACGTTTGGCCTCAATCTCGCTTGATGGAAGGCGAAGATGAGGCCTAAGATGGTACACGTTTGCCCAGAAGGGTCAGTTCACTTTGACCTTAAAGATGTCCAGATTATAGCGTTCCGGAAAAGTTACGGGACAGAATAATATATAGAATAATATACAACTAAATATGAACTAAAAGGATTTCTTTGCTCACCCGCGACCTTAAGATAGCTAAGTTTATGCAAAATAAGCGTGTTCATGCAGTTCCTCCACCTCCACACTGTAAGAACACAGACATATCACACAAACCCATCTATCACCACCACCCTACACTTACAGTGACAATACAGTGTGGATGTGGAGGAACTGCATGAACACGCATATTTTGCATAAACTTAGCTATCATAAGATCGCGGGTGAGCAAAGAAATTATTTTTCACTTCTCATGCTCGTAATGTTCGTGTTGCTGGGTCCAGGCGACATAAAATGACTTTTTATACTCTAGTGCATAAAGTAAAATCTTCGTCTAAGACCAAGGCAATCAGGTGTAAACAGCCACAAACAAACAAGTTTTTACATTTTTTTTAATAATTTTTAATTTATATAAAACTGAAAATCAATCCAAATAAATCAATAAAACTAAAAATGTATAATTATAATACTAATTCGTGAACAATAAAAGGTAAATAGTAAGTGAACAATTGTTTCCACTGTTCTATTTCATTTCCTCGCCATCGAAGTGAAAAGTAGAGTGTAAAACTCGAGCATTAAACCCATTTTCCCCTCGACGTGTCTATATGAACGTGTTGGGTAAAATGGCCCGTTTTATGCTCTTGTTGTACAATCTACTATTAGTTCATTGATATGGACCTCCGCAAAGTAACGCCTAATTCAATAAATTACCTAAAAGTTAACTGACCCATGGAACGGTACAGGTTTAACGATTTAATAGTTTAATCCTGGACCGTGCAAGCAGCTCTGATAGCTCTTGTAACTTCCAGACTATTCGTGCGCGCTCCAGCGAGACATCCTGGTGCACGGGCGTCTGTACGCGTCTCAGAACTACCTGTGCTCCACGCGAGCATCTTCGGCTGGGAGACCAGCCTCTCGCTGCGGTGGAAGGACGTCACCGCCATCACCAAGGAACGGACGGCGCTGGTAAGCTGCCGTCATGGCACGTTCATACAGGACAAGCGTGAGCCTACATGCTTTTCTATTGCTGAAGAACCCCCCCCCCCCTTTCCTCCAACACTTACCCATCCTGTGCATGCTTCGAGGGGCATCTGTTTTAAATCTGAGGGACATAAGGTAACTAACCCTATCCATGTTGAAATGAAGGTAAATTATGTATGTTTTTAATGCGGGGGGGGGGGGATTGGGCGTTAATATTATGCTAATATCATATTCGGATAAAGAATTATGCTTAATAAAATTTCGGCAATAATAAGATTGACGTGCATAAATTGTGCGAAACATGTTATGCGTAATACGTTTCGGACATTATAAATTATGCATAATAAATGTCGCCCATTCTATCATTTGCCTAAAGGAAACAGTCATTTGATCAAATCAGCCAAAAAGGCAAGGGCGCACTACTTCTTGGAGGAGCAAATCATTTTTGTGTGAAAATAAGTTTTTGGTAAAAAAAATACATTTTTTTTACAAGCTTTTTCTGCCGACTGTACTTTTTGTTGACTGTACTTGCATTGCCACCCAAACTACATTTGCATACCAGATTTCAAGTCGATGCCATTAACCGTTGAAGAGTTCCGTCCTTCAGAGACAATTCTGGCCGGACTACCAATTTACGTAAGTATACCAAATTTCAAGTCAATCCAACTACTGGAAGTTGGTCGAATTTAACTTGCAAGATTTGATTACAGACAGACAGACAACGGGACAGGTGAAACTACATAAAAGCTTGTAAAAAAACCCCTTTGCGGCCCACTTCGAGCTCAAACAGCATGTTCTGTTTTTTGACGCCAGGTGATCCCGAACGCTATCCTGATCTGCACGGAGAATGAGAAGAACTTTCTGACGTCGTTCTCCGGCCGGGACAAGTCCTACCTGATGCTGTTCCGCATCTGGCAGCACGCGCTCATGGACCAGCCCGTCAGCAGCCAGGAGATCTGGCAGTGGGTGAGTGCACAAACACACACATATCTACCCTCACCTACTTATAATCATTTTCGCGAAATACGAAATAGAAAAACAACCTTCCTTCGGATAGTCGGGTAAAAACAAAAGGAAATGTCATAAGTCCCGGTTTGTATCGTAATGAGGGCTATCGCGTATGAATTCGCCGCTAGAGGCGCTAGTGTAGCGTGAGGTCTCCGAAATGTCAAATCTCATAGTTTTTGGGTGAGCTACGCGGGTTTATTCATAATTAGAATAATTTTGTGAATATTTTGCATTATCTTAAATTAATTATGGCAATTATGCGTTACGGGGCAATGAATGTCTGTGTTTTGAGACAGTTTTGTCTTTCGGAAACTTTTGTCCTCCCTTTTTTCCGAACAAAACGGGACTACGCAACACTGTGGTTGCTCGATATTTTTATGGTACGGTTTTAAGGTGTATTAAATACGCCCGTATTAACCAACTTTGAAAGCCACACTTAAAACCTCACGCAACAGTGGCGCCATCTAGAAAGACAAAAAACGATAGCCCTCATTGCACCGCATGAGGTAACAAACAAAGAAACAAACAGACTTACAAACTTTCTCATTTATAATATTAGTGGGATGCGAAAGTTTGTTTCTTTGTTTGTTACCTTTTCACGTCTAAACCGCTGAACCAATTTAGATGAAATTCGGTATACCTTTACAGATAGTCTGAGTCCCGGGGAAGGACGTAGGATAGTTTTATTTGCATAATTCCCACGGTTTTATAAACGAACTAGCTTTTGCCTGCGGTTTCGCCCGCGTGGAATTCGGTTGGAAATCGGAACTGTGCATTTTTCCGCGATAAAAAGTAGCCTATATCACTCTCTGGCCCATAAGCTATCTCTATGCCAAAAATCACGTCGATCCGTCGCTCCGTTTCGACGTGAAAGACGGACAAACATACAAACACACACACTTTCGCATTTATAAGTTTAGTATAAATTCTACGTGGACGGAGTCGCGGGCAACAGCTAGTTTCAAAAGCTAGGTCGGACTTTAAATCGCAAACGCGAGATTATAACAAAGAAAAAAAACAACGCTAAATCGGCCGTCGAAATTTCCCCTAGCGCCTGAAAAGCGTGTCGTCCGTAATCATGCGCATATTGATCTATAGATCTGAATACGGCCGGCAAACAAGGTGGTATTATGCGCCGGTTTATATCGCATTATACATTTAAAGTTGGCCAAGCCACGAATGATGGAGAGGGATTTGTAATAAGATTTTGTAAAAAAAAACCTTGTTTACAAGCTTTTATTTAGTTTCATTCACCTGTCCCGTTGTCTGTCTGTCTGTCTATCTATCTGTCCGTCTGTCTGTAATCAAATCTTGCAAGTTAAATTCGACCGACTTCCAGTGGTTGGATTGACTTGAAATTGGGTATACTTATGTAACTTATACAATAATCTGGTAGTGACATCCTGGTAGTCCGGCCAGGATCGTCACCGCAGAACGGAACTCTTCAACGGTTAAATTTGGTATGCAAATGTAGTTTGGGTGACAATACAAGTACAGTCAACAAAAAGTACAGTCAAAATTTTTTTACCAAAAACGTAATATATCGCTATTCTTACTAATATAGTAAATACGGAAGTGAGTTTCTTTGTTCCTTTTCACGCTTTAACTACTCAATCGATTGCCATAAAAAATTTTTTTTTTTTATTATTTGACTGGATGGCAAACGAGCAAGTGGGTCTCCTGATGGTAAGAGATCACCACCGCCCATAAACATCTACAACACCATGGGTATTGCAGATGCGTTGCCAACCTAGAGGCCTAAGATGGGACACCTCAAGTGCCAGTAATTTCACCGGCTGTCTTACTCTCCACGCCGAAACACAACAGTGCAAGCACTGCTGCTTCACGGCAGGATTAGCGAGCAAGATGGTGGTAGCAATCCGGGCGGACCTTGCACAAGGTCCTACCACCTGCAAACTGCCAACATCGTATAAATTCTTCTTCGCAGACAAAGTAGTGGGCAACAACTAGTTATCAATAAATCCTTTTTATTTATTTAAAAGGAAAACGAAAATTTGTGGCTGGTGCTTGATCATTGCACTGTCATCAGTGCATTATGCATCTAACAAATTTCAAGTCAAGCTGACTAATTGGATATGGGTACAAATCTAATTGCTAGATTTATTAAGTTAACATTCTTTGTATTTTTTTATTATCTGATCTCAATTAATTTCAAATTGAATACCAGTTACTACAAGATATAGTAAAATCGCGAATTAAAGTTATAAATAAAAGTTGCAAAGGACGTTTTATAAACATCATCATCAAAAAGCCATCTAGCGATATTTTTTGTCAGAAAATCTATATATTCAAAAATGAACTGCGGCATTATACATTCAAACTTTAAAATTAATTAAACTTCTGATTGGTTAATGACGCTGATTATTGATTACGCACAAGATAGTGTATTATCTGCCATTCCGTTACATCAGAATTATTAAGCAAGTAATAACATATAATTTATGTGATTGTGAGGAAATAACAACGTGTAATACGTATTTACTAATTAAAATAAACCGTTTTAATGTTCACACATTCGTGAAACCTGCACGAAAGCAGTAAGTAAATATAGTTTTAAAGCGACGCAACAATAACTGCTGTTAATAAATTAAACTAAGGTAAATTAATTCTATTTATAGGTGACCAGCATTCATTCTAGTATACATTAGCCAATTATTAAAGGGTGGCCAGTAATTGACACATTATACCTAAAATTAACTCTGTTTATAGGTGACTAGTATTCATTTTTAGTGTAAGGTGGCCAGTTATTGAAGGGTGGCCAGTAATTGACACCTTACACTAAAATTAACTCTGTTTATAGGTGACTAGTATTCATTTTTAGTGTAAGGTGGCCAGTAATTGACACCTTTCACTAAAATTAACTCTGTTTATAGGTGACTAGTATTCATTTTTAGTGTAAGGTGGCTAGTTATTGAAGGGTGGCCAGTAATTGACGCCTTACACTAAAATTAACTCTGTTTATAGGTGACTAGTATCATTTTTAGTGTAAGGTGGCTAGTTATTGAAGGCTGGCCAGTAATTGACGCCTTTCACTAAAATTAACTCTGTTTATAGGTGACTAGTATTCATTTTTAGTGTAAGGTGGCTAGTTATTGAAGGCTGGCCAGTAATTGACACCTTTCACTAAAATTAACTCTGTTTATAGGTGACTAGTATTCATTTTTAGTGTAAGGTGGCTAGTTATTGAAGGGTGGCCAGTAATTGACGCCTTACACTAAAATTAACTCTGTTTATAGGTGACTAGTATTCATTTTTAGTGTAAGGTGGCCAGTTATTGAAGGCTGGCCAGTAATTGACACCTTTCACTAAAATTAACTCTGTTTATAGGTGACTAGTATTCATTTTTAGTGTAAGGTGGCCAGTTATTGAACGGTGGCCAATAATTAACGATTTACCCTATTTCTGCTTATCTTTGAAAAAATTACAGGAAGAGCACATATCTAATCAAGACCAAGATCAAGATCAAGAATCAAGTTCAAGTTGGATCAAGTTGTCTGAATAAATAAAATTATTATTATTATTATTATATCTAATACCTTTAAACGATCTATAGGATAGTGCCCTAAAAAAAATCAAATTATTCCATCAGTATTACCAGAAAATATTATACAAGTATTATCTCTTCTTTGTCAATCCGTATAAAATTCGTTTATCGCTATCTATCCCGCGGGAACTATTCATTTTTCCGGGATAAAGACTATCCTATGTCCTTCCCCGGGACTCAAACTATCTGTACACCGAATTTCATCTAAATCGGTTCAACGGTTTAAATGTGAAGAGGTGACAAACAAACAGACTTACAAACTTTCGCATTTATAATATTAGTTAAAGTTAAAATTCCGCGTGACGTCACGCCGTGATGCGCTTCATCATCATCATCATCATCATCATATCAGCCATAGGACGTCCACTGTTGGACATAGGCCTCCCCCATAGACCTCCAGTTGCCTCGGTTGGAAGCGGCTTGCATCCACCGTGAACCCGCGACTTTAACCAGTGCCCTTAGTGTAAGTTTTTGGGTACAAAATACGTCTCGATCGCGTTCGCGTTAAAATCTCAATTTGTATGGAAACACGAACATCGCAAACGTTCCGCTAGAGGCGCTGTTTGTGTTTGCATACAAGTTGAGATTTTAACGCGAACGCGATCGAGACGTATTTTGTAACCGAAAACTTACACTAAGGGCACAGGTCATCCGTCCATCTCGTTGGTGGACGTCCTACGCTGCGCTTGCCGATCCGCGGTCTCCACTCGAGAACCTTTCGGCCCCAACGGCCATCCGCTCTCCGTGCTATATGGCCCGCCCATTGCCACTTCAACGAGCTAATTCGCTTGGCTATGTCGGTGACCCTTGTTCTTCTACTTATTTCCTCATTTCTGATTCGATCCCGTAGAGAAACCCCAAGCATAGCTCTCTCCATAGCTCGCTGAGCAATTCTGAGCCTATAGGGCATATTAGCCAAACCTCTGCGCAGGGGACGATACTAGCACATACCATATACATGTCGCCATGACGGGTGACATGAATGACCATGACAAAAGAGTATTAGTACCTATAGAGAAAACCATGTTTAATATGTCATGATCAAACGATAGAGCTATCTTTCCAAAAAATTAAAAATTATATTATATAACGGCACCCTACGGCCATTTAAAAGTGGAGCATCTAAAATAACTGCTTTGAGAATGTGGCGCGAGTTTAAATTCTAATCCTTTCAGAGTTTTGAAGAACTTGTCGAAAAGTGTATTGTATTGTAACTTTTTATTGTACAACACACACATGAAAAATAATTAAAATTACAACTAACTAACTGTAACTATGTAGTAACTGCATTCTGGCGGCAGAACTTGGCAGTAATATTCCCTATTTATAAGACCTATAGTGAAGCACCACGTCTCGGATCCATATGTCATCCATCCATCACTGAAAAAGAGATATAGGGGTCCAATATTGTCTGATAATCTTAGTGACGAACTAAAAGGTCCCACTACAACGTGTCATACAATAACTGTAATAGGAACGTGTCGGGAACGGGATGTCACGCGCATATATAGTTGTAACGAAAATAGAAACTGAAACATCATCATCCATCCCAGCCTATATACGTCCCACTGCTGGGCACAGGCCTCCTCTCAGAACAAGAGGGCTTGGGCTATAGTTCCCACGCAAGCCCAGTTCGGATTGGGAACTTCACACGCACCATTGAATTGCTTCGCAGGTTTGTGCAGGTTTCCTCACGATGTTTTCCTTCACCGCAAAGCTCGTGGTAAATTTCAAATGTAATTCCGCACATGAATTTGGAAAAACTCAGAGGTGCGAGCCGGGGTTTGAACCCACGACCCTCTGTTTGAGAGGCGATAGGTCAAACCACCAGGCCACCACGGCTTTTTGAAACATGGATGCACAGAAAAAAAAACAAAAAAAAAGACCAGCGCTGGGAATCGAACCCAGATCCTCAGCATTTCGTGCTGCGTGTTACACCCCTACACCACCACTGGACAGGAGTCGAGACACCCTCCCTCAGGTTCCCTCAGGAACAGTGCATTTTCCGTCGCTCCGTTTCGCATTTATAATATTAGTATGGATATAAGTATGTTTATTCCTTGTCTAGTATCAATAGTACACTTCCACTGAACGTAGATATAGTTTAGATATAGTTAGTGTTTAGTATTGTAACTAAGGGACCCCATACATCCCTGTATTTCCTGTATTATTATTTTTTGTATTTTTTTTTTCTTTAATTGTATAATATAGTTTTTAAGTATTTTATTTGTAATTATATTTTGATGAAAAAATGACTTTCTGCCAAGTTTCTTGCGGCGCATTCTTCTTGGCAATGATGGTCTTTCCGAAAGAGCTGGTAGTATAAAAAAATGACGTGTAAAAGTGCCCATTGCGGCCTATTTACTGAATAAATCATTTAAATTTGAATTTGAATTCAAGTTTTGCTTAGTTTGGGACTAGGTCAATTGGTGTTAAGCGTCCTATGATAATTATTTATTTATTTATTTTGGGAAGCTCGGAAACTGCTCTGATTTCGAAATTCGTTAGATTAGCTCGATCTCGTCTCTGGGATAGCGAGTGTTTCAATGTATAGTATAACTTTATGGGGCTGGTGTCTCCACTACGCCGTCTCCATAACTTTACATTCGTGGCGGCGTGAATTTTCGTAGTGGCCGAGTTTGTGTCCCGCGAGCAAGGCCGTCGCAGGCGCACGTATCACTCTCTGGTATTGATTCAGGTAACAAATTAACCATATTATGGTGTACGAGGTGGAAATTGTTAGCGGCTAAAGGAAGGAAAGCAGTCTAAATAAGTCAAAACAATAGCGAAAGTTTTAAGAAGTTTAAAATTCAATTCTCGTATATTTACTGTAATACGGTTGCTCGACCCCAGATCTGCAAGCCAATTTTAACCTCGTAAGGCCCAGCGTCCTAAATTTAGGACATACGTCAAAGCTAATGTCAAAGTCTTGTTTCTGATATCCTGTCAATCGTACAAAGGTTAACTGGAAGAGATCCCTTTAAGTGATAAGTTCGCCTTTGTACATGTTATTGTGCTATTTTCTGTTAATTTCATGTGTTTTTTATGTACAGTAAAGAGTTTTACAATAAAATACATCACTAGGTAATTGACATAATTTTCTAATAGGTACTAATATTGTAAATGCGAAAGTGTGTGTGTTTGTATGTTATGTCCATCTTTCACGTCGAAACGGAGCGATGGATCGACGTGATTTTTGGCATAGAGATAGTTTATGTACATAGGCTACTTTTTATCCCGGAAAAATGCACAGTTCCCGAGGGAACAGCGCGCGATAACCGAATACCACGCGGGCGAAGCCGCGTCAATTCAACTCGACTAAGTATGTAATTATGTGGTAATTATTTTGTGGCAATAGATTATTTTTTATTTTTTTATCTGTATTAATCACATTAGTAGATTTTAGGACGTTTTTTTACCAGGAAATGAGAACTATTGCGCTTTAACTATTTTCAGGATTTTGTTATTGCTAAATAATAATTAGTCCCAAACTGAGCAAAGCTTGTACTATGGATACTAGGCAACGGATAAACATACTTACATAGATAAATACATACTTAAATACATATTAAACATCCAAGACCCGAGAACAAACATTCGTATTATTCATACAAATATCTGCTCCGGCCGGGAATCGAACCCGGGACTTCAAGCTTCGTAGTCAGGTTCTCTAACCACTTGGCCATACGGTCGTCAAATCCGGCCGTAAATAGTTTGAACTATCCAATTATTTTAATCGTTTCGTATGAACTTATTTTTGAACTTGACTGTACCGTTTCGTGTTTCATGCCGGTTGTACTGGCTGCTGTAAATTAGTGTTAATACCCAGGCAATTATGAACTTGCGAGAGCACAATATCTGTTACATGGTTGCTGCAATATACAGAATGTTCTCGGCGGTAAAGACAAAAGTCAATGTGAAAATATCCTTATTCGATTTAGACTATGAACTGGCACTTATGAGCTCTAATAAAATCCAAAAAGTTTGACGCCAATGTCTCTATCTGTGGTATCTTAGCTATCGAACGGATGGACCGATTTCGGTGCGGTTTTTTTTTACGTGACTTTTTTCGTGACCGTTTCTTCTCGCGGTGGGTCTTGCCTATTAATAAAAATCGGTTCAGCCTTAAGAGGACATAGTTCATATCACTCGGCCACCACGGCTTTCCAAAATAACAGACTTATAAAGGTTTGAAATTCGACATCACACGCACGTAGCGCCATACTTCCTGCATAGAGAAATCATTTGAGAAAGAGACAGGTATACTTATGCTTATGCAGGTGGTAGGACCTTGTGCAAGGTCCGCCCGGATTGCTACCACCATCTTGCTTGCTAATCCTGCCGTGAAGCAGCAGTGCTTGCACTGTTGTGTTTCGGCGTGGAGAGTAAGACAGCCGGTGAAATAACCAGCGCTTAAGGTATTCCATCTTAGGCCTCTAGGTTGGCAACGCATCTGCAATACCCTGGTGTTGCAATTGTCTATGGGCGGTGGTGATCTCTTACCATCAGGAGACCCACTTGCTCGTTTGCCATCCAGTCGAATAATAAATAAATAGATTTTTCAAATAATCACTATACCTCTGTCTGTATACCTACCTATATTTTCATAATAATATTTAAAGACATGGCAAATTCAGGAGTTGTCAAACACCGTATTGTCAGCGTGTTAAGTGTGTCTGTCTTATTCCAGGTGCACACGTGTTACGGCGAAGAGCTCGGCTTCAACTCCGACGACGAGGGCTACTCGCGGGAGCCGCCCGACGACCCCATACTAGGATACGTCGCCGACAACGCCTCTGAGGTAATAAGCTCGCATTGATTACTTTTTTTACAATGTGGTCTAATTCCAAAACCATTTCGAGGAATAGGTTTATTAAATTATTTTATAACATTTTTTGTAAAAAAAATACTAATTGATCGTGTGTATATTTGCAAAATAACGTTTGACCTTTGTTTGACTTTCGTCGTAAATAAACGTTATATAACTAATCCGCCTAATTCTAACACTGCCAGGTGACAGAAGACACTACGTTTTTTTAAATAATTGTGATGGGCAACGAAAATAGTTATTTATGTGGCTGGTGCATAATGCCTTATTATGTATAGCCGCGTACATAACTTTATCGACATGCATATCATAAGTTTTCTATAATATGTTCAGATATGGCCTGTATTTTTAAGTTAGTGTTACTGATAACTAGTTTGAAGTACCCACCAAAGCTTAAATAAAACAGATAATAAAAAACTAAAGTTTTATTTATAATAATTATTATCTACAAGTTTTCTACAATATGTACAGATATGCATTGTTAAAAAAAGTATTACCGATACTTTAATGTAAACATTAAGATGCAGTTACTTTAATGTGAACATTAAGATGCACCCGCAGATACCAGGTTTCTTAATAAAGGCCATTTGATAGTCGTTTCTGAACATATAATAGGGAAGTATATAGGGAAGGATATGCATGTAGATAAACGTAGTTTTTAACTCCATGGCAACTATGGTTGGCTATAATTCCGTTAACTTCTAAATAGGGTAAAAAATTTAAAACGCAAACAAAACCAAAATCCTTCAAATAAGTGTCTTAAATTCGCCTATTTTATGAAAAATAAAATAAAATAATAAACATTGTTTTTTTGAGACCAATGCCAATTATCAATGTGCAGTGCACGAGTCAACCTCGTACTTACACGTTGTCTTAGTCTCAGTGTGCGTGACTGACGGTACGCTTGCGACTAAAAACACGTTCGAGCTACGCACACATGGACTGGTCGTGCGGATACGTTTACAACTACAATTATAAAATGTGGAGGGGCGCGCCTTCGTGAGTGAACAGATCTGTACCTATTGTTTTACGTGGCAGAGGAGGAGGGTGGTTTTTGCGTGTTAACGTATATGTGACGGACAGACGTGGGTGTGGTCCCACCGTGCACCAAGGTCCAGCGGAAAAGCAAGTTGAAAATTTATAGTTTAAAATTAAAAATCCACACGTTAAAGCCGCAGACCCTGTGGCAACTCAACATACTTTCCTATGTTTTTTTATGTAATTACGTCATTTTTTTCTTATAAAATAAATTAGCACATTGTTTTTATTCGAAACGTCGCTCTCACTGTCACAGATCAATTTAAAAAAAAAATTTTTTTTTCGTCTGGATGGCAAACGAGTTAGTGGGTCTCCTGATGGTAAGAGATCACCACCGCCCATAAACACCTGCAACACCAGGGGGATTGCAGATGCGTTGCCAACCTAGAGGCCTAAGATGGGATACCTCAAGTGCCAGTAATTTCACCGGCTGTCTTACTCTCCACGCCGAAACACAACAGTGCAAGTACTGCTGCTTCACGGCAGGATTAGCGAGCAAGATGGTGGTAGCAAGTAGTGTCGGAGTCTTGCACAGAGGGTTCTACAACGTGTGTTAACCCGTCGAACGCCCTGCGCGCCACAGTGGCGCGTATCTAAGTACTCGTGATTAGTCAATTTTGTTTATGGGCGGTGGTGATCTTTTACCATCAGGAGACCCACTTGCTCGTTTGTCATCCAGTCAAATAAAAAAAAACTACTTGGCCAGTTTTCATAACGTCATCGTACGAATCAGTCGGCTGAACACCGCCCGCCAGCCAGCCCGTATCTTATCAGAACACCTGTGTGTGTCAAGATATGTTTCCCGCGAACATTTCGGTGCCGTCCTTCCCGTAACAGAGACGTGTCGAGTGAGATATGATAGTGATAAACTGATAACTGATAGATCGTGCTTTAGAAGTAAACAGTGCGTATGGGGATCGCAGTGTAGCAAGTTAGTGCGACATGGTTAGGATCATACGGAAGTCTAAGAAGAAAGTGAGTTTGACCATTTTTCATTTACTACGTACTTTCAATAAATTATTTCATGTTCCCATCACAAGGAAAAAATATAAATCTAACTCTTATATTAACAGAGCCTGTAAAGCCCATAATACTAATTTCTGTCAAGTAGATGTATTTCATTTATCCTTAGTTAAGTTCAAGAGTGGCATTCTGTCCCTTTTGGATTAATAGCATTCATTTTACAATTTTGCAGTTTCATCTTTAAATAGTTAATTTAATTTTGTTCAATTAACTGCTAACCGTATTTGTGTTTAGCCAACAAACCTGTTTTCAGTTTTGTTTCCCGTTCATTTTACTTTTACTTAAATGAATCAGTAAGTGTTGGCAGCTTTATTGGTTTATGTAAATTGTAATTTGTTTATTTTTAAGAACCATGTACCGTTTGTGCCCAAATAAACATTAAAACATTAAAACTAGCTAGTTTTTACCTGCGGCTTTGCGCGTAAGCCGTAATTCCAGCGGTTGGATTGAAAATCCTAAGTTCTACTAAATATCCGTGGGAATTAGCACCAGAAATTATGACTTGGTATTTATTAAAGTTGCAATAAAAATAAGCGTGCCAAATTACATGACTAAACCCAGCGGTTGAGATTTCAATATTTTATTTCAATCCCGTAGGAATATCGGGGAAAAAGTAGCCTATACATACATATATATTAATCCAAACTATCTTCTACTACATCACAAACTTTCACATTTACAATATTATTTCATATTTAGGACGAGGAAAGGTTCTTTCACAAAATTCAAATTTCGCATTTTATAACATTAGTTATTAATTAGGTTTAGGGTCTGTCCGGCTCTTCTCTACAGATCACACTTCTCAACCGCTTCTCGGGAAATACTGTGGGAAGTTTTTTTTTTACATTTTGTGAGTAGACGTTCAAAATTTACTTAGAACATGTGTAACCTTGAATTCAAATTACAGTCGCCCGGTCCAAGCATATTTTGCATCTCTTGGAATAAAGCGCTTTTTATCATAAAATGGACGATCGATATTTGAATTTGATTGAAAGGCGATTTCTTTTTCCACTTATTCTTATCTCATTCAAATTTCAACTTTACTCGGATTGTTATTGGGTCTTCATTTAAGTAATCATTATATTTGATATATGTTCTTCAACGGTACGGTTCTACAACGAAATCATAATTTTTAGGGTTCCCCGTACCTGCTGGGCTACTACGAAACTCGAAACTCGAAGTTCGTGTCGTGCGGTCTCTCTGACACTTATACTGTTTAATACGAAAGCGAGAGGGATCGCACGACACGAACTTCGAGTTTAGTAGTAGCCCTGCTGAAAAGTGACAAACGGAACCCTATTATTATCGCTACGCTGTCCGTCTGTCTGTCACAGGGCTATTCTCAAGCACCGTTATACATAGATGGGGACCTGCTATTTGCTAATAGTGTGTATTTGATTGTATCTACAACAACAAATAATAATAAAAAAATATATAAAATTATACCCCTTCCAAAAAACGTAAATTTTTTGTGAATGCAAGTGGCGAGTGGTCGATCATTGCGGCCAACTAAGTTCGGGAAGCCTTTGTTCAATAATACGAGGTGTCTCTGACCATGGGTCTGTAAATTCAAGGTTTATTTCTACTCACAAAACTAAGCTACTTTTGTTTTGTAACATTTCAAGAAAGTTTTTAAAGTCTGACCAGAAACATATGACTGCCATGTTGCGGAATTTCATTGGAACTAATTTCTTACACTGGCAATAATTTTAATGATTGTCAGTGTCACTGTGGCGGTTTCTTTGAACAATAACAAAAAGTCAAAGTCAAAATACAGGCCATATCTGAACATATTATAGAAAACTTATGATATGCATGTAGATAAATACATAGTTTACACTATACATAATTAGGCATTAAAACACTCGTGTGATCTTATTATGAAACTCGCCTTCGGCTCGTTTCATAAAACACACTCGTACTTTAATGCCTCTCATTATGCACCAGCCACATAAATAACTATTATAATAAACTACTGAAAAAAAAACGCTTGGGGAATGAATCTATTTCACTACGAAACCTTTCCAAATTAACATCAGAGCTAACAGGTAAACGTTGTAGACAAGTCAAGATGTCATTGTTCCGACTATACTGAACTATTGCCATATAAATAAGAACAATAGCGCCCTCTTGACAATAGTCATATATTTTTGGTTTACCTTTAGATCATTCATTGCTCCTCAAAGTTTAATTGTTAAATCAGTCTCTAGGACATAGCTGTGTTATCGCTGTCTCTTGGTACGGGGGCCTTGAAATAACTTTTGACATTTATTTTGACATCTCTAAGATAAACATTTATCAATGTGCCGTCAATTTAGTATTGTATCGCATGCATTGAAAATTACTGAAAAAAAATGAAATTAACAAGAGGTCATATTTTTATTTCTAAAAAGTAGCAGAACAAAAGTAGCTCAGTTATAAGAGTAGAATCGAACCCTGGACTTAAGCCCCATAGACTCCCTGTATACGTCTGTCTGCTGATGATGTTGATGATGATGTCTTATTGCATGTTCAATTGTTATTTTTTAATTTGTCTTTATTTTGAGTAGGCGGAGTAATTTGTATGTGAGATGTTGTGAGTAATAACAATGGTTCTTATTTTGACAGCTGGTTTTACATTACTATTGAAGTTTCCACGCATCTTTGTATAATAATAAATTTAGCTACGTTAATAGTCCAAGTTACTTGGATCTCTTGTTTTAACAGAATCTAAAGAGCCTTCTTAAGGCATACCAAAATACAAGAAAAAATACAATAAGAAATATTATTACATTTTACCAGGACACTTAGGCGTTACGTCTTTGTTTTTTGTTTTTATCATAGTGTAAAGTTTTGTCAAATTATTTTTATTTCATATAATTTCAATTGTACTGAAGCCATCGAATTTTCAGTCAAATTAAAAAAAAAACCTAAGCTAATCTATTCTAAGTAGCTCGTCTAACATTTACATAAATAGGTTGTCTACGTGAAACGTATTTTTATTTATTTTTACTTCTTCCCTCTTCTCTTTATGTCACGAATAAGTGATTTCTTTGTTGCTTTCGAAATAAAATAAGCTATTTTATTTCATACATCAAAAAACAAAACCGGACAAAATCGAAATTTGATACGATTTGAAGTCACGATCCTCTGCTGTTTTAAAAGTTACTTAAGGTGGGTTGTCGGTTCTACCCTTTTTCTGCGTTTGTTTTTGTATGTGTTGTCAGTTATTACTATGGAATGGTCAATGACTTAGCAATTATAGCGTCTATTCATAATATGTTAATTAGTTAATTATCATATTTACCTAATAGTGGTTTTTACGGATCCTTTGTTGTTTGATTGGAAATAATTATTACGTTATTTTAGCAGGAGCTAAATGTTATACTTAAAAATATATTTTTTTGACTTTTGTTTTGAGTCTTACAGCCTTATTCATAAAAAGTTAGAGCCTCCTTGAAGGCTCCTTGAAGGCCCGATGCTAAAAAACATGATTCATAAACGTCTGTTAGCGCTAATCAGTCGATCAAGGCTCTGCTAAAGTTAGCGGACCGTAGACCCTCCTTTATCTCCCTGCTAAGTCACAAAATGGCCGCCACAAGTTTGAACAGCTGACTTGGACAAGAGCAAAAAACCATACCGAAGATATTTTAGTGAAGGGTGAAGTTACGCAAAGATTAAAAAAAAACCAGGAAAAAATATTTTCAGGAATTTGTATTTAAAAATCCTCTAAATTAGCAGCAATAAATTAACAATAAGTATGAAAAAAAAAATAGGATGATTAACACAATTATGGCTTTTTGCACAACATAAACATGCGGATCGGAAATGGCGGGAAAACAAACTTCTCGCTTTTTATTTTTTTCCTGCAAATTTGCTGTCACTGCTGTCAACTTTTTTTTTTTATTATTGATTAGGCCATTTTTGTCTTTGATTTGTCAAGGTGGCCAACATAACGAGTCTAATCAGTCTATCAGCGGCTCAACAACTAGCAGACTGCTAGCAAGCGTTTATGAATCATACTTCTTGACAACCGTCTAACAAGCTTAATCAGTCTGCTAAGTAACAGACCGATCAAACCTCAATTAAGGATTTTTTATGAATAAGGCTGTTAGAGTATAAAATGACAAGTTTACAGCGGAGGTCGCGAAATTGTTGTCTACTTTTAATTTCCTTATTTTTGTCTGTGTCTGGCAAAGCCAAATAACGAAGAGAAAAATAAAGACAAAACGAATGTCAAGTTAGCGCAAACTTTACATAACATCCTACTAATATTATAAATGCGAAAGTTTGTGTGTGTGTATGATTGTTACTCCTTTACGCTAAAACGGCTGGACAGATTTGGATGAAATTCGGCATGTATATAGCTGGATATCTGGAATAACACATAGGCTTCTTTTTATCCCGATATTCCCACGGGATAGGGATCTAATCTTGAAATTTCAACCGCTTGGTTTAGAGTCTTTAAATTTTGGACAGTTGTTCTTAACACAACCTCAATGAAGACCACGATATAAATTTTGGGAATTCCCAGGGGAATTTTATAAAATCCCGGAATTTCAATGGTACCAGATCGAATAGTTTACGCGTGCGAAGCCGGGGGTAAAGTCTAGTTAATTCTAAACTCTTAAACTATTGCTACCACGAACAATTTAAGAGTTCTGTGTCTTAAAAAAAGTATTTAAGATGTGAACACAATACAAACAAACACACTTTTATGCACGGCGAAACTTTGCAATCAGCTTGCTGCGCCAATATTTCCGGACCGGTACAACTCTTTTCTCGAATTGCCGGCAACGCATCCGTAACTCAATTTATGTCGAGTGTCCATGTTCGGCGGGGATTTCTTCCCATCAGATGACCTGCCTGCTTAAAGCCGCAGTGAGTCACAGAAGTCTACGCAAGGTCGTTTTAATGGCCTTGTAAATAAATAGCTAACTTTAAAATAAATAAATTGTTAAGAGGTTTGTGAAGTAAAAATCGAAAATCAGCTTTTTCATAATGATTTCCAAACAATAAACGTTAAGTAACTGATTTTGAACCATTTTTAATAGATAGATGGATTCACAAAAAGATCGTCAAGAAAAATAAAATTCCAATAAAAACAGGATCAAAATGTATATGATATGTCGTCAATAAAACGACCAGACGACCAGATGGCCTAGTGGTTAGAGAACCTGACTACGAAGCTTGAGGTCCCGGGTTCGATTCCCGTGTCGGGGCAGATATTTGTATGAAAATACGAATGTTTTGTTCTCGGGTCTTGGGTGTTTAATATGTATTTAAGTATGTATCTATCTATATAATTATATTTATCCGTTGCTTAGTACCCATAACACAAGCTTTGCTAAGCTTACTTTGGGACTAGGTCAATTGGTGTGAATTGTCCCGTGATATTTATTTATTTAAAAAGAAAATCAAGGTTTGTACGTTTTGCTTTTTATATCGTTCATTAGTTATAAACATAATATACCTATAACTATACAGGATGATCAATCCAAATGGGTCAGTAGGGAGAAATCAGAAACTATGAGAGGTAGCGTAATCTGTTCTTAGGAACCATGGCTTCGATTTTAGATTTAATAAAAAATAACCGTCAATCGAACCTGGTCAAAAATTCTGTAAACTATGTTTATAAATTCTGCACATTTTTTCATATGCAGAATATTTTTTCATGCTGCTCAATTGCTGTTGCAACCTGGCCTGTTTTAGTTTTTAATACTAAAAACTAAAACTAGCCTTCTACAGAAAATCTGGCACTCATTCTGGATTCTATGGAGAACAATTATAATGTCCGTTTCAGGAGTTGGCGGAGACGTCGTCGATGGAGGCGGGCGGGGACGCGCGTGACGAGCCGCGCGAGCGCCGCGTCGGCCACGCCCGGGACGCGTCGCCGCCGCTAGGTACGGTACAGCACAGACAGGTGGAGGGGGGCGGGGACGCGCGTGACGAGCCGCGCGAGCGCCGCGTCGGCCACGCCCGGGACGCGTCGCCGCCGCTAGGTACGGTACAGCACAGACAGGTGGAGGGGGCGGGGACGCGCGTGACGAGCCGCGCGAGCGCCGCGTCGGCCACGCCCGGGACGCGTCGCCGCCGCTAGGTACGGTACAGCACAGACAGGTGGAGGGGGCGGGGACGCGCGTGACGAGCCGCGCGAGCGCCGCGTCGGCCACGCCCGGGACGCGTCGCCGCCGCTAGGTACGGTACAGCACAGACAGGTGGAGGGGGCGGGACGCGCGTGACGAGCCGCGCCGAGCGCCGCGTCGGCCACGCCGCGGACGCGTCGCCGCCGCTAGGTACGGTACAGCACAGACAGGTGGAGGGGGGCGGGGACGCGCGTGACGAGCCGCGCGAGCGCCGCGTCGGCCACGCCCGGGACGCGTCGCCGCCGCTAGGTACGGTACAGCACAGACAGGTGGAGGGGGCGGGGACGCGCGTGACGAGCCGCGCGAGCGCCGCGTCGGCCCACGCCCGGGACGCGTCGCCGCCGCTAGGTACGGTACAGCACAGACAGGTGGAGGGGGCGGGGACGCGCGTGACGAGCCCGCGCGAGCGCCGCGTCGGCCACGCCCGGGACGCGTCGCCGCCGCTAGGTACGGTACAGCACAGACAGGTGGAGGGGGCGGGGACGCGCGTGACGAGCCGCGCGAGCGCCGCGTCGGCCACGCCCGGGACGCCTCGCCGCCGCTAGGTACGGTACAGCACAGACAGGTGGAGGGGGGCGGGGACGCGCGGGACGAGCCGCGCGAGCGCCGCGGCGGCCACGCCCGGGGCGCGTCGCCGCCGCTAGGTACGTACAGCACAGACAGGTGGAGGGGGGCGGGACGCGCGTGACCGCTAGGTACGCCAGACAGACATACACTGCTGAGGCTGATCAAGCCTTGTCGATTGTTAACCTTCCTCATTTCATGTTTTGGTTCGTTTTAAAAATTCAATTCAAATATCAATTTTCGAATATTCACTGTACTTACTTTCAATTAAAGACCTCCGCTGTAAACTTGTCATTTTATACTCTAAGACTCAAAACAAAAGTCAAAAAGGCCCAAGCCTTAAGGCCGCCATTAAGCGGAATAATAATACTTTCAATTTCAGCACTGTCAAAATTTCTTCTGCGATCATCAGCCGTACTATAAGGACGTGCTAAATATTTTTATTATTTTGACATCAATACCTATTCGATCATATGTATATCATTACAGTTTCTCAGTGCAGATAATTACAGTGTTTTATAACCAGTTTCATCACACATTTGTATCCTGTTTTACTTAACCCTCTAACACAACTAACACACAATCTAGGCACAATTGTGCCTTCTATCTTACACTTAATAAACATCTTGAACATCTCCTGTCTTTATCCTCTCTTCATCATCATCTGTCGCACACATCGTGACAATACAGACCGGGACGGGGCGGTTAGTTAACAGGTTCGCAAATCGCAGTCCCGAAGCAATGTGCCAGCCTAAAGAAGGTCCCCACTGTAATAATGACATTAAACGCTCATAAAAATTAGATTAACCCTTAATTTGGCACCGAGAAGAATACTGGACATTCTAAAAAAATAAATCTACACGTAATATTAAAACATGGAGTTTTTTTTAAGTAGCATAAATTAATTAAATGCTAATATTATTTCACCAAAAAATGTATCAAGCCGGTGGGAGCGCTAAGTGTTCGTCAATGACCGCCAAGATGCAGAGGAGGAAGGTCGCGTCTAGCGGGCTCCCGACAAGTGGTTTTTTTTTCTTGGTTTTGTATGAAATTGTTATGAGTTATTGCCATTGTGATATTAAGTAATAATTAAAAAACATATTTCACTATAGTTGACATTAAGAACACGTTCTGTTTGTGTGTTTAACTTTTCCAAATATAACGTCCATTATACTTCCGTTGTCAACTACGCAACGTTTTAACTTGCTTTTGCTATGTCCAGCATACTTCCCAATGCCAATGATGTAGTTTTTTATAAACTTCTGTCATGTCCAGTATAATACACTTTGCCAAATATGAGTAAAGTGAAATAAAAACTACTTTTATAAGTTTAACCGGTATATGTGTGTCTGTGTGTAGGTCTTGTCTGTCTGTCTATGGCAACGTAGCTCTTAAACGAGTGAACCGATGTGAACTGATTGAATGTGTTTTTTTTTTAATTTGAAAACAAGTTTTCTAGCGGTCATTCTTAGCAAGATTTCAAAATCGGTTGCCATTTTTGAAATTTTTGGCTTTGAAATGACCGAAAAAGCTACCTGTAAGTTTTGTAGTCATAGAAATGGGTAATTAATTATTAAATCGTTTGGTCTCAGGTCATCCACAACTTTTCGAGAGGCCGAAAACTTGTCGGATTGATTCCACGAGTCAATGCAATATCAGATATAGACAGTTCTAGTTCAGATCAAGAAGAAATATCACAGTTGAGAAGAAATAGCACTTCTCCAGATGCTCCTACTATTAATTCCTCATTGGAACGACTCAATTTACTTGGAGAAGATTCTGACAAAGATATAGATACAAACCAAAGTAATAACTGTGAAGTAAATCTTCTATCACCTATAATACGAGAGGTTATACCACTTAATGGGGAAATAAATTACGAGAATATACCCAGTCTGTCGTCTATTCCATTATTGGCATCTCCTGCTAAACCTTCCGCATCACATGTGTTAATAAAAAAAATACCTCGTTGAGTTTCTTGCCGGATTCTTCTCAACAGAGGTTTTTCCGAACCGGTGGTAGGTTTTTTTTGACATTCATAAGTGCTTGTTACAGCCTAAATTGAATAAAGATATTTTGACATTGACTTTGACTTTGAACACCTGCCATTCGAGAACCTTTTGACCCCATCGGCCATCAGTCCTGCGAGCAATGTGCCCCGCCCATTGCCACTTCAGTTTCGTAATTCTTCGGGCTATGTCGGTAACCTTAGTTCTACTGCGGATATCATCATTTCTGATTCTATCCCGCAGAGAAACCCCGAGCATAGCCCTCTCCATAGCCCTTTGAGTGACTTTCCTCATGAGCTAAGCTTCCTCATGAGGCCCATCGTTAGCGCCCACGTCTCAGATCCATATGTCATCACTGGCAACACACACTGGTCAAACACTGCAGTAATTTGGATGAAAAGACACTGCGAAGCTCCCGAACGCTGCCCAGCCGAGTCGGATTCGACGAGTGATCTCTTTCTCGAAGTTGGACCTACCTAACTGGACCGTTTGTCCTAGGTATACATACTCGTCAACAACTTCGAGCGCAGAGCCTCCGACTATTACGGGAGTTGGCACAACATGGACATTAGACATGACTTTTGTCTTGCCCATGTTCATTCTCAGGCCAACTCGGTCGGAAACTTTGCTGAAGTCAGCGAGCATAGCACTGAGTTCCTCTATGGTCTCAGCCATGACTACAATATTGTCGGCGAATCGAAGGTGAGTGAAGTACTCGCCATTAATGTTGATGCCTCGTTCTTCCAGTCCAAAACCTTAAAAGCATCCTCCAATGCAGCGGTGAACAGTTTCGGAGAGATCACATCTCCTTGTCTGACTCCCCGCTGCAGAGGAATAGGCTTCGTGCTCTGGTCCTGTAGTCGGACGGACATAGTGGCGTTTTCGTACAGACACTTCAACACTTCGATATACCGGTAGTCAACTTGGCACCGCTGGCGAGCCTGCAGCACAGCCCAAGTCTCGATCGAATCGAAGGCTTTCTCGTAGTCCACAAATGCAAGGCAAAGGGGGAGGTTATACTCTTCGGTCTTCTGTATAACCTACCGCAACGCATGTATGTGGTCTACGGTACTATAGCCTTTTCGGAAGCCGGCTTGTTCTTGAAAGTAATGTAGTCTTTGTTATTAATTACAAGAGCGGTATGATAAGTTACTTAGACTTTTTTTTGGCAATGAAGGCGTCTTTTTTTTTAATTATTTCCATTGAGAGTATGATTATTTTCAAAGTAGAAGTATACTAAATTTATTATCATTCCGCTATTGTAAATAAAAGATTTGTCTATTGTGCTCATTTTAAAAGACTGACTTATGACTTGGTTCAAAAAGTATGGAAGAAGATTTATAGGTTTAGTATAAAAATGATCTCATGATAGTGATACTTGTTTGTCAGTCTTGATTGTCAGAAAATTGTTAATATTTTAAATTTTTTGTATTTTTTCTCGACAAAATTTTAAAATAAGCTGAATGTAACAATTGTAAGTCTGTTGATTGTTTAAAGTGATTTTCTAATAAATATTTTACATTTTGTATACTTTTGCTTGATTAAAAACAAATAATCGGGAAACTACATATCTTTGGCAATGGCCAGTATACTAGACATTGAAACAATTGTCCTGTCCTCTGCCCAGTTGGCAACGTCCAGCATACTTGACATACGTTTTTCTGAAAACTATTGACATTTGATTTTTTTTACTATTTTTACCGTGTATATGACAACATAATTACCCCAAAAAACTATAATTCTAACCTTATTTCGATATTTTTATTCCTTGCCAAATTAAGGGTTAAGATACTTCATTGCCATGAGGCATATTTGCCACATGGACGTACCAGTGAAACCACCCATGAGGGACATGTGCCTCGTCGGACTGTGAACCTGTTGAACATAAAATCAAGCTAGCACGCTGTCGTTCTGAATGAGGGCTATCGTTTTTTGTCTCACTAGATGGCGCACTGTTGCGTGAGGTTTTTAAGTATGGCTTTCAAAGTCTGTTATTACGGGCGTGAATACAAAGTTTAGATTAAAATCATATTTAATACACCTTTAAACCGTAGCATAAAAATATCGAGCATGCCACAGTGTTGCAAAGTCCCCGTTTTGTTCGGAAAAAAGAGAGGACAAAGGTTTCCGAAAGACAAAACTGTCTCAAAACACAGACATTCATTGCCCCGGAACGCATATTTGCCATAATTAATTTCAGATATTGCAAAATATTCACAAAATTATTCTAATTATAAATAAACCCGCGTAGCTCACCCAAAAACTATGAGATTTGACATTTCGGAGACCTCACGCTACACTAGCGCCTCTAGCGGCGAATTCATTCGCGATAGCCCTCATTGAGCCTCAATCCTCTAACTAACAATAGGACCTGTTGCAGTGTCCAACGGCGGCGAACTGGGCGCGGACGGCGACGCCCTGCCCACGGACATGTCCGACACGAGTGACTCCGAGCCTGACAAGCCGCACAAGTAAGAACATGTTGCAAGCTGTTTGAATGAGACACAGCTATTGGCAACCAATTTGAGTCCTAGGCCACCATCGACATGTTTTTTTTTAGGTTCTATGGCAAGTTTCCATGGTGGCCCAGGAATGGAATAGGTTCACTGTATACGAGTATAGGTGGTGCCTCCAAAGTTGTAGTGAATGATTAGATTACACACACAAAAGGAGAATGAATGAAATGAATGAGTTAAGGTCAAAATCCTGCTGTCATTACATGGCGTTCTTGTGTGCGTTGCCTCAACTCTGGTGGCACTATCTATATATAACTTGAAGTATAATTTGGTTAGTCGTAACTGTCATACATAAAATATTAAGAAGATAAAATCCAGTTGTTAAAGTCTGTTTAGTAACTATAGTTCAACAGGAATTTTAGAGGGGTCCATATCAGCTAGCATACTCATTGACAGTCCGAATACCTATAATGTTTGTCAGAATGATCGTTTGTCATAACTCTTTTCTCTGAATCCAATAATTGCTCGGAATGAACAGACCTAACCTAACCTATAAATAAATTAAGGTTACAGTGGGAAAAAAAAAATTATGACAAACGATAATTCGGACATATATTACGGTACAACTGCTCTGCTTTTAGAGCATGACATGAGTGCGTGTGAGATAACTTTGGGGGCGGCAGACTTGAGCTTGCCTTCGGAATCCAAAAGCTTAATGGTTACTTGACCTGAAATGTAAATTTCAGTTTTTTTTTTATTTATGACGGTGGAAGCAGTCTACACTTTTTATGTTGAAAAAAATGACTTTCTGCCAAGTTTCTTGCGGCGCATTCTTCTTGGCAATGATGGTCTTTCCGAAAGCGCTGGTAGTTTCAAAAATGACGTGTAAAGTGCCCATTGCGGCCTATTTACTGAATAAATGATTTGAATTTGGTATGACTAGCGAAGAGTATGCGAACTTTGGCTTTGGAAGAAAGTCTTGCTCTATAAGAGGTTTTTTTCTATTTTTTTTTCGGAGCTTAAGTGCACCTGTGTGAAATATAAGGGGTTAAAAGGCCAGTGGTTGTAAGTGAATATTGTGTGCAGCGGCGGCGGGCTGGAGAAGTGCTCCAACCCTCACACGGGGCGGCTGCTGCTGCGGCACGAGTTCCCGTTCCCCATCGACCAGATGTTCACCATGATATTCACCAACTCGAAGTTCAATCTGGAGCTGCTCGCGGCCAGAGCCACCACTGACTACGTGCAGGTTAGCTCGTGGGGATATCGTTTGGCCTATAATTTATATCGTTTCTTACACATTTGTGATGCTATAAGACATCTGTTTTAACTTTAAGCAGCGGTGTGGAAAGCATGCAAAAAAAAACGGTGCGCATACGGTGCGTCACTGCGATTCCGTGCCGTCACCGTTTTTTAACCCTTTGACCGCCACGACAGCTGAAAAAGTGCCATAGTGGCCATGTCGACATTTCGTGGCGCATATGGAACGATTTTCAGAAAAAAAATGTTTTGTCGGCTGTGGATGTAGCCGACCGAGGCGGTTTAAAGGTTAAGCAGCGGTTTGGTCGCACCTTAATTCAATTTTTGGACCTGCAAGCTGAATCCACCAATATATCTAACAGGAAATATAAAAAAAACACTTAAATAATTATTTCGTAATACGTCTAATTTCTATTAGGAAAAAAAATAAAATACGATTTTCTAAGTTACATATTATCAAGAAATTGGATGTTAAAAAAAATCATTTAAAATCCAACAATAGATGTGTTTGGAAATTACGTACAATATAACATTAGCAGCAAAAAAAGGTACAAAAATTCTCAAGGCTAACGTGCCTAATAAGACATACCTAAACCGTAACTAACTATACTTTCCTTTTATGCCACTATGGTAATTAATTTTTAATTTTTTACTTTTGAAAATATGAAGCCTTTTTTTAAGTTCCTTTGAAAACATAAGTGGATTTTACATTACAAAGACCATAAATAAAACTAATAAATGAGAAGTAAATAGGCTTATGGCAATTTCGCCTGATTTTTACAGAATTATTAGATATTATTTTTTATAAAATTTGACTGTCGCGGTGATAAATTTTGGTGGATTATAGAAGAATATATTTCCAGATTACCTGACCTAATTTTTAATGCTTAAAAATTGCTTATTTGAATTAATGTTGATTTTACTTAGAGCGAACATGTTAGGTGACTGGGGTGGGGTATGCATGCATTTTACGAGCGTTTTAACATCGTTAGCATGCGTACAGCCTGAATAAAATGTAAGTAGTTGTAAACGCGCGTTATCCAAACGCGCGGTAAGCGCTTGTCATCTGAACTTAGCCTTAGGGTTCCATTTTTGCCGACTGAGATACGGTACCGGTTTTAAAGTGTCATTGGGTTCGCAGGCGCCCTGGCAGCAGGTGGGGGGGCAGAAGTGCCGGCAGGTCAGCTACACGCTGGGGCTCACGTCGGGGCCCATCGGACCCAAGGAGGTGCACGTCACCGAAACACAGGTAAGCCGGCTTACTATTTTGAACCTCCTAAGACCCAGCGTACAAAATTTTGGACATAATGTGTAACCAAATGTCAACTTATCTTGATTGCCGTTAAGTTTAAAATTTGACGCGGGGTCTGAGGAGGTTAGAATTCCAAAAGAGGGAGGTTGAAATCCGGTTGTATTATTTGTTTGCTTCATCAGCACCATCCTTTATGAATGAATGAACTGAAAGGAAAGTACAGTGTGAACAGCTTACTTAAATTAAAATAATCGAGAAACTAGAACTCCAACATATGGCAATACTGAACAGAATGAAGAACAGGTGACTATAATTTCGTACATAAATTTCAAGAAACTTATGGCGAGCTCAGGTTTGAATCCACCATCCTCTGCTTGATAGACCATAGTTCAAACAACTAGGTCACCACGGTAGACATGGGTAATCTCGACTCCAACAAGGGATCTGATTTACTAAATCCAGCTCCGGTATCGGTACCACCGAATCCGCTTATCGACTCCGACTCCTTTATCCCGGTTCTTTCGAGCGATTATTAGTTTGTCTACGGCCGATCCGGCTCGGTTCGGTACCGATGTACTGAAGTACCGATTCGTCCTAATGACTCTTTTGAATCTGTGAGTCACTTCGGATATACTTACTACTGGCGAACCGGCTCCGGGGAGCGGCTCTGAAATTGTTATCATACTATCCTTCTTCCTCTCGTAATAAATGCTATTAGCGCGAGCGGGACGGCACATATCCGATCCGACGTGATTGAACGAAAGTGAAGTGAGTGCTGAATCGCCGATCGCGAGTCGCTCGATCCAATAGGTTGCTCGGAGTTAGTAATTCCTCGGAGTCGATAAGATTTGAAAGGAGTCAATAAGGGATTCGGATCCGCTTAAGGATCGGACTCTTTTGAATCTTCAGATCCGGAGTTACCCATCTCTACACCACGGCTTTTTAGACTTTTAGAGCTCGATTATTATCACACATCCCGGTTCGAAGAAGACGTCTTCTGGCTGATGATGATGGCGTTAATCTAAGGTACCCTGCTCTCCTTCCCCAGGTGATGAACAAATGCTCCGCTCCCGGGCACCAGTACTCCATCGACTGTTCATCAGAGAACGCGGGCATCCCTTACGCGGACTACTTCACCGTCGAGGTGCATTACTGCATGACGAGGGTCACAGAACATTCGACGAACTTAGAGTTTTACGCGCACGTCCGCTACAAGAAAAACATGTGGCCCATGGTGAAAGGTTGGTTTGGACTTTGTCATCTTGCTTTTAAGAGCGTCTGTGCCTGCTGAGCTGGCGACGTCGCATTTTTGTTAGTGTTCTCGATTGATCCATAAAAATTTGATGAGAATTAAAAATTTGGTCTGATAGAACTTTTCTCAATAGGTAGAGTCATTCACATTGCAATCATTAATGTCTTATTTTGACAAAATCATGCGTCTTCATGGATGGCACTAGGTATATAAGTTAATGTGTCTACTGCAATAATTATTCGTGATAAACTTTTGTATTCTTTAAAAACGTACAAAATGTTAATTAACAGTTTTTAAATAAAATAAAAGTCTATCACGATTAATTATTGGAGTAGACACATTAACTTATATATTAAGAAGAGTTCTCATCAGACCACATTTTAAATTTTTATGGAATAATCGAGAAAAACTAACGAAAATGCAACGTTGCCAGCTCAGCAGGTATAAACGCTCTTAAGGTGGTTCCCTATCTGAATGACCTCGCGCATTGCAGCTTCCGCAATCCTCCTATCTCGTTCTAACCTTACAATTTAAAAAATATTATGGAGTCCGTTCGCCCACTGAACTGTTTCCACGAGAGATGTGCTGAGCGAGGATAGGTAAATGAAGCGCTTCTATTGGCTCATGAAAAACACACTCCTCGCACATCGCCTCGCTCTGGTGGAATGCCCTTAACATTATTATTTAGTAATTTAGGATAACGGCACAGGGCGGCCACGCCGTACAAAATACGCGTCCTTGAATCTACATAGGCACGACGACGTCTGTACACGCGTCAATGTGTGCGTAAGACACACAGGGCTGACTATCGCAAAACCCTAATAAGTGCTACCAATGACATTTAAACGTACTTATACGTAGGTATGGCTTAGATAGTGCAAATCAATGTAATCGTTAATCTTACCTATTTATTTAAACCTAATTAAAATGTGTCTGTCTGTGTATAAGCATTACTATTTTCAATTACAATAGATATACGACTACAAAGTTAAACGAATTATTCGGTAGGTATTTATTTCATCTATTAATCGCGATAATTTCAGAAATAATTATTTATTTAGAAAAAGGAAGTAGGTAGGGTACCGTTACCATTTCGCAAAATTATTGCTCCCGAACTTAGTGCCGTGCGGCCGACATACATCGCGTCGCGCACCCGACTGCTTTCCTGCGGTTTTCCTGCAATCTGCGCTTGAGGGGTGGGGTAACTCGAACCGGTGCGGGGCGGAGCGTGGCCATTCTGTACGTTAGTACTATTATATATTCTGTGATAACGGCTCACAGTTTGTGGGTTGCCGTGTCCAATCACTAATGTTGTTTTTCATTTTGTCAGCTTTCCTAGAAAAGAACACTATGTCGGGTCTGGAAGACTTCACGCGCATGCTAGAAGCGCGGCTACTGGCGGAGGCCGAGGGCGCCGCCCCCGCCAAGCGGAAGGGCCGCCGCACGAGACGCGTCACCAGTAAGTCGACAACTTGGGTTTGTGTGATTTGTGTGTTATTATAGTTTGGAGGTGGAGTAACTGCATGAACGCACATTTCTTGCATAAACGTAGCTATCATAAGGTCGCGGGTGAGCAAAGTAATTGTTTAAGTTCATTAAAATGTATCTTACAGTACGATTACTTGGAGTTAACACTTGACAGATGGGCGTGCCTTCAGTCAATTTTCAACTTTGACGTCATACAAATAAAGCCATTTTTAGTATACCGCTACCCACGTTTACAGATTATGTAAAAACCGTTTTTTTTTGTATGAGCTCAAAGTTGAAAATCGAGTGAAGGCACGCCCATCTGTCAAGTGTTAACTCCATGTAATCGTACTGTAACCTTTATTTAGTTTCACCTGTCCCGTTGTCTGTCTGTCTGTAATCAAATCTTGCAAGTTAAATTTGACCCACTTCCAATAGTCAGATTGACTTGAAATTTATAATACTTATGTAAATCGCGTGACAATACAATAACCTAATAGTGACATCCTGGTAGTCCAGCCAGGATCGTCTCCGCAGGACGGAACTCTTCAATATTTGGTATGCAAATGTTGTTTGGGTGACAATGCAAGTACAGTCAACAAAAAGTAAAGTCAGCAAAAAAAAAAATTTATTGAATCAGGCGTTACTTTGCGGAGGTCCATATCAATGAACTAAAAGAACTACACTGACGCGTTTCCAACTCAACCAGAGCTCATCTTCAGAGTGACACAACCGTACACCATGCTACCAGTTGTACTCTAACTGGTAGCATGGTGTACGGTTGTGTCACTCTGAAGATGAGCTCTGGTTGAGTTGGAACGCGTCAGAGTAGTGTGGTGTGGTGATAGATGGGTTTGTGTGATTTGTGTGTGTTCTTACAGTGTGGAGATGGAGGAACTGCATGAACACGCATATTTTGCATAAGCTTAGCTATCGTGAGGTCGCGGGTGAGCAAGGAAGTTCTTTTAGTTCATTCAGCAAAAAAAGCTTGTATTTTTTGGTTAGGTTATTTTACAGTTGCATCGTCTGAAAAGAGGCTCAGTGGGAGCGAGCCAGTTGCATATTGCATATTTTCCACATGCCAGTTTATTTTTTCAGCATCTTCTGTAGAAACGGCGACAGCGTCGGTCGTCAAACCGACGGCAGCGATCCTAGCGCCGCGCGCTAGTGTATCGCGCGCGGCGTCGCGCGGCGGCGGCGGCGGCTGGCTCGCCGGCATTCTGGTGCTGTTGCTGCTCATAAACGCTTTGCTGTACTGGCGGCTGCATCACGCGACGACGGCGCCGCTGGATGCCGCGCAGCTGCAGGCCAGGTGGGGCTCTGGGGCTCGCTTATTATGTCAGCTGTAGGTCATTCACTGGTGGATATGACTGACTCCATAGACCTCCAGTTGTTTCGGTTGCAAGCTGCCTCCATCCACTGAACCCGCAGCTTTGACCAGGTCATCCGTCCATCTCGTTAAGAGCGTTTATACCTGCCGAGCTGGCAGCGTTGCATTTTTGTTAGTTTTTTTTTATTATTCCATAAAAATTGAATGAAAATTAATAATGTTGTCTGATAGAACACTTCTTAATATATAAGTTAATGTGTCTACTCCAATAATTATTCGTGATAGACTTTTATTTTGTTTAAAAACCGGTCATAAACATTAGTTCGTTTTTAAGGAATATAAAAGTCTATCACGAATAATTATCCCTTTCGAACCCAGCCGATACAATTGTGCGGGTTAATTATATTTGAATTTGAATTTGACATGGATTGTACATAAGGTCCACTGTCATAACTCTTACATTTGAATTTTGAACTTGTACATAAAGTCCATTTTCGTTACTCTTTTCATACTCGGCTGGGTTCGAAAGGGTGGAGTAGACACATTAACTTATATATTAAGAAGTGTTCTATCAGACAACATTTTCAATTTTCATTCAACTTTTATGGAATAATCGAGAAAAACTAACAAAAATGCAATGTTGCCAGCTCAGCAGGTATAAACGCTCTTAATGGGATGATACGCTACGCTTGCCGATCCGCCGTCTCCATTCCATAACTTGGCCGCCCCACCGGCCATCTGGTCTCCTTGCTATAAAAGTATAGTGTGTAATCCCACTAATATTATAAATGCGATAGTTTGTAAGTTTTTTTTTATTATTATTTTTATTACTCAAATAAAAAAACAAAAAGAAGTACAGAATACTTATTACTATAACCTCTGCCAAACTGCGTAGCAGTTTGTTGGCAGAAAGTGTAGAACTCTCATTCACTATTTTGAATACTTTAACACTATGCCGGCTGCGCAGGCGCGGCGCGCCGCGGTCCTTGGTTACATTTTTATTTTTAAACTTGAGGGTGGATTTACGGCTACTTTGCGCATCGCGCCGTGCTCATCGACACCGGCTGTTAAGTATATTACAACATTATAGTTAATGATACATCGTGCGCATCTCACAGCCATGCCTGCATAGTCTGTTTGTTTGTTTATTTGTTACTTTCACGTCTTAACCAATGCATCGATTTAGATGAAATTTGGTATACAGATAGTTTGCGTCTCGGGGAAGGATATAAGATAGTTTTTATCCCGGAAAATTGCATACATAGTTTCCGCGGGATAGTGAAAACCAAATTCTACGCGAACGGAGTTGTGGCTAGCGGCTAGTTTTTATAAGGTTCAATCCGTGGCAAGTGTTTTTAAATAAGATGCTAATAAAAACAGATAATATTGGACTTGGTTCTGATCGTGCTGTCATTATTTCAGGATAAACTCGCTGAGCGGCGCGTCGCTGGCGGACTGGTCGTCGCTTCTGGAGAGCCACTCGCGGCGCCAGCGCTCGCAGCTGGTCGCCTGGAGGCACGCCCTCGACCGCGCCAGGCAACACCTGCAACAGGTAACCTGTATTGTTTCATGACATGCAAACGATTATCAACTTTAGGGTGGTAGACCCTATATTTGGCTGATGGTATAAGAAAAAGTTGTTGGACCCATTCTTCTGTACCCGTGTTTTGTCACCTAACTCTTCCTTAATGGCTGGACCGTTGGATGAAATTTTGTGTGTATATTTCAATAGGTTCCTGGATGGTTTTAAAATATAATTGGACCCGGCAGGTGGCGCTGCTTTGAGTTAAGAGCCGTTTACCAGGTCCCCGATAGAAATCAATAAATATAATCTCTCGTTTAAAGATATAACATGTGAAATATATTTTCCTTTCAGACGGAACAAGCTCTAGTAAAACTCCTAGAAACAATCAAACCGACGTTAGAGAAAGAAGACGAACCCCCAACGGGCGCGGGCCGAGCCGACCTCTGAGCGGCCCGCCCGCCGCGCGCCGCTCACGCTTGGCCCAACATGGTGAAACATGCCGGCCAATATTTGTCCAAAGGTTTGCCACACCCTGGCGAGGTTAACTCGACAAAGTACGGTCGCATGCTTGAATTTATGGCCAAAACGGATCGTGACCTTATGAGTCACATATTAGCAACTCATGGTTCAACAACTTCTGAGTTTGGCCATAAAGTGTGTCCGACGTGATAGAATATGTTGGCCACATAACTTGGAACATTGGCCGTGTTGTGTCCAACGTTTTGGGCAGTGCGCGGATTCTGCGTAATACATTTGAATATTGCAAGCCACCTTCGGGTTTGGACGGCGTTCGATTCCTTCTCAGAGTAATATTTTCATGTTAGGTAAGTGAATGGGGAATTTGCACAAAATTGCTAAAACAAAAATGATTTTTATATCCCTGAAACACTTACCATAGCTTTTCTGGCATAATTCTCGCAAATTTGTGTACTTCCTGCGATTTGTGTGTCGATAATGGTCTTCTAAAACCGAGAACACACCTGCCTGTAGCTTGCATATTTTCGTTCCACAAGCTTACATGCTTGTCTTATTTCTATGAAGTTCTTGCACAAAAATGTGCAGGCTACAAGCGTTTATTCTCGGCCTAATATAAATTTTGACACGACCAAACATTTATTTTCGTTGTGTTCTCAATTACTATGGGATGTTTAATTTGGCAGCGCCTCTACCGGCGCATATCGACAGCAAACTATATCCGTAGTGATTGACTACACGGAAGCACTTATATATTCGTGCACATCGACTATTGTTGTCGAGGATTTAATGATCAATGTTTTACATCGACGTATGATGTATTTGTGATCCTTTGCTCAATCTAAATGTGTGGTTTATAAATAAGTAAGCTTTGAATATCCAAATTAGGAAAGACTTTTATTCAAATGTATTACGATCATGAATCGTGGTAAAAAAAAAACGTATGTTTCGTGTTAGCTTAAATTTATTAAGATTATTCATCGCTAACTTCGTAGTATTGTGGTGGCATTAGCAAACAAAAATACTTAGAAAAACACCAAAACACAAAATATGGTTTAAAAAAAGTTAATAATGTATATATAGACTTTTCAGATATTTTTTTACTCATACTTACCTACTACGCGCTCCGGGGACTGATCACCCAAAAATATATTTTATAAACTACCCGACTTTTCCTCGACGATAATTATGTAGACGAAACGTCAGGGCAAATTTTAATCATCACGTACCTAATTTAGGATAAAAATCAGTGCCAATGTTGCCACAATTCCACACGCGGTGTTTAAAAATATCTGCTAGAGGTTTTCAAATCAGTGCATGGCTGACTAACAACACAGATACGGTAGAGTGAGACCACTTTTATATTTGTATCTCACTTGCGTGTTGCTTTCTTGGTTCTTGGGCTGTTAGCACAGCTACAATTTTCTCGTTTGTCGATTGGTTGGTTTAATATGTACTCGTAGCGACATTTCGTAGACTTAGGGCTGGCGTTCCATTTTTACAAGCGTTTTAGTTTAGAGGTCGTTTATGGGCGCCGGGATGGGGGTGTACTTGCACCCCCGTGATGTAAATGAAAATATGTACGTAGAACAAGTCAGATACATAATGAACATATAAATACACCTCGCTATATGCAGATGAAAGATGCAATGCGTCCTTCTGAAAGTAACCCTGCTGGTGCACATGGAAGACAAATTTTGCAAATCGAATTTTACTCCAGATGTATTTAAATTTTGGTATATAAATTAGATGACAAAATACAGTCAGCTAAAAAGCTTGTAAAATAACTTAAATGGCTATACTTTCCTTAAAGTCCAGCAACAGACCAATGACTCTTTGAGTTGTTGGTACTCATGGGCGGTAGGGTATTGATCATTTCCCATCAGATGATCCGCATGCTCGTTTTCCTCCCACTCATAATATTTGTCCAATGGAATGCCAGCCTTAAGCCGAGCCGAGCCGAGAAGTAAAAAATCGTGCAAGTTACATTACGTTGCGAGGCCGTAAAGCCACCGAGTTTGTAGTGGTCATCCGAGCGCCGCAATGTACGACAACTTGCGCGATTTTTCTTGCCAGTCTAAACTCGGCTTTACATGTTACGCTTATCGACATATTGAGCATCTTTCAGACCCAACAGCAATCCTTTTTGCATGGATAAAATTTCCCAGCCCCTGTATCGGTTAAGCGTTCTCTAAACAGATGCCTTTTTGTCTAACATTCATCTCTTTCTACCCTCGTCTCATGCCATGTGAGAGAAAGAAGTGGTGAAAAGATTGTGATTCAAATTTTGTTTGACAATAAGGCCTCACATTCACCAAAGACACCCTGCCCACTTGTAGCTGAAAACCTCACAGAACCCCACTGTGATAAGTAGATACATTTAATTTTAATTCCTGTAATTGTATGATGACGTAAAAGTGCTTAGCGTTGCATTATAGTCCCTACCTGAGTATTACATTGTAACTTCCATTGTGGCTGAGAAAGATGTTAAATTATGAGACTTGTCCGAACTCTTGGTCTTTCTCCGGTTTTTTAGTTTATCCGAATTTCTAAATGAATTGCAAATGTTATGCATTGACAGTTTTTAATAATTCACAGGTAATAACATTACACATATTTGCACATTTGACATCCTGTAGGATTTAGTATAGACCGCGACTATCTCCAAAAACTAAAACTTTATTGAGTAATAATTTATTAACTACAGGGTAATGTAAATGTCCGGGTGTTGGTTCTAACTTTACCAATTTGATATGGTAACCCTACCCAGGTACAGTCGCGGAATGAAAAGGATCGTCAGTTTTCAAAGTATAATTTGATACTTTGCAAGCACATGTAACCTTTCTAAATAACACACTAAGACTGTTGCATACAAAATTATGCGTAACTGTTTGACAACAGGGTAAAATTAAAATCCTTTCTAAAACTAAATCCAAGGTAAAAAAAATGTAGTCAAAGCAATATTCCTTGTCTATGAATACACTGGCGCGTAAGGGGGGGGCTTTAAAATTCAAATAAGACTTTCAGTTCTATAGCGTAACGTTTAAACTAACAAATAATGCTATTGCCACTTTTAGCACTAGGTACATGCAAAAGTATCGATAGTTTGCGTATCAGTAGGAGGGACTCAAGTTCCGTCAGTTTGGCATCTGTCATTTGAATCATGTTAGTAAAAATAGAATATAAATTAGACCTGCCATTATAATTTGATAAACGAAGCAATAAAACTTATTCGCTGCGACGATTAAAATTCCTTAGTTTAATTTGCAAAGCTGCAAAGGAAGGTAGACTGTAATGCTTCTCAGGTGAGTGTTACTTGTACAGTCACCGACCTAACTCTTCTCCATTCGTGCACCGCGGTAAGTCCACGATTAGGTAATCGAGTGTCGCTGGCTGTACAGTACGGCGTCCTACCCTCACGTAATATTTATTACGTCAGTTATTTTTTAGTAACTTACTATCTACTCCTAAATCTGAAATGAAACTGTACAAATAATGTACTTACCATTATTCTTTGGATAAGGTGGGAAGTACTTTTCTTTTGAAATTTTAAAATGGCAGTATTCGATGTTGCTGCCAAAATCACGTACAGGTTTGACGACAATGTGTTGCCACTTATTAAACAATAATTTACATAAGTTTACTCTCCTGGCAATTCTTGTAAATGTTTACTTTTAAATCGGTGACGTCGAGCATTTATGTGAATGAGGGCTATCGCGAATGAATTCGCCGCTAGAGGCGCTAGTGTAGCGTGAGGTCTCCGAAATGTCAAATCTCATAGTTTTTGGGTGAGCTACGCGGGTTTATCTATAATTAGAATAATTTTGGGAATATTTTGCAATATCTGAAATTAATTATGGCAAATATGCGTTCCGGGGCAATGAATGTCTGTTTTGAGACAGTTTTGTCTTTCGGAAACCTTTGTCATCCCTTTTTTCCGAACAAAACAGGGACTATGCAACACTGTGGCATGCTCGATATTTATATGGTACGGTTTTAAGGTGTATTAAATATGATTTTAATCTAAACTTTGTTTTCACGCCCGTAATAACAGACTTTGAAAGCCACACTTAAAAACCTCACGCAACAGTGCGCCATCTAGTGAGACAAAAAACGATAGCCCTCATTGGAATTTATTTAATTTTTAAGTGTAGGATCATGCGGCTGTTGTATAATAATAATTTGATACATAAGCATTTATGTATGAAGTAAATGGAGTTACGCTCCTAATTTCCTATTTGTTTTTCTTTTGTTATTTAGGTGACTGCATTTTCGGTGATAGGGCGGTAAATGCCTCGCGGCTTTGATTTGATTATGTGTCAACTAGCGTAAGTCTTTCGAGGGTTTAGATGTAATAGTTAAAATTAACTCCCCGATAATAAATTTAGTATACCAAAATAGAGAAATATATCCATCAAATGCAAAATAAAGAAGCTATAGTACATATATATCCAGAAGCGTTATTAGGTAAAAAGAGTATTATATTATAAGAGAAATTATATCCTGTTTGAAATTGTAATTTTTCATTTTTGTATTATAGATTGCGATCTCCTATTGTAAAAATATATTATAATGTGGTTGTACATTTCTACGACTGCGGTGCTTTTTGATTTTATATTTTATCCTTTTTGTTTGTAATTATTTAGATAAAAATAGTATAAATTGTGTCAATTATCATTATTTATAATTTATCGTTTTGATTTTGAAACATTTGCGTCACTTTTTTATTTAATAAATATCAGATGAATTAGTTTTGTAGTGCAGTTGTATTCCATTCCAGTAATATGAAAGATCTGAGAATATTATTATATAATTTGATAATAAATTATGATATAAATAATGATGTTAGAGCTGACAAAGATTAGTAGATTCCTATTAGTTGTAACAGGTTTGATCCGTGCATTTGGAAATGAGTGATCACCTTGCCAATTTTGCATTAGAGGTCGTATTGTGATCTTCGTAGAGGCGCTATTTGCATGCACTTGTTGGCAATGGCGGCGCAGGACCTAAATTTGGCGTCAGCAAGATATTTATTTATTTATTTTCCACACACATGATCTTACAGGGTCTTAGTCTAAAACAAATGAATTTACATTTCATGAGCCCTATTATGGCGACCACACATTAGACGACATATTTTTACATGAACCAAAGATAATTAGATACAATTGAGGCGAGGCCCCTAAAGCCACGCCAAACTTGTTGGTTTCCAAGTTGGACTGCGATTGCATTAGTATTTAAGACCAGAAATCGTGCTGTTTGGGTGCCGTGTTTCATTCGCTAGTCTTATTTGGCTGTTACTGTTACATACAACAGTGTCAACAATCAATAAAAAACTAACCCGTCGTATGCGGGTAGTCAAAAAACTCGTTTTACTCAAATAATACCAATGTTACAGATAAAAATAAGAAAAAAAAATTTTGCACGTTATAACAATATCTAAATAAAATAGCCATGTGCCAAAACTGTTGTGCTTAATGCCAAAATTTTACAGGTACAAAGATAATGCCTAAATTTAATTTATAACTACTCTTAGGGGCTGTTTCACCACCCATTGATTGATTTTATCTGACGGATAAATGTGATGCCGTCTCCGTCTATTCGAACAAAACAAACAGAGACGGCATCACATTTATCCGCCAAATAAATTTAATCAATGGATGGTGATGGTGAAACGGGGTTAATGTCGAATTTATGCGCAGGTATAGACAGACTTGTATTCCAGTCCATTTTTCCATGGCAGTCAGCAAAATTGCACGCTAGCTGTGATTGTTGTATGGTCGGCAGTTGCCAATTGAATCAAGTCAACAGACTGGATTCCGGCAACAGGCCTTATTAACATGTTTGTATTATAGTTTTACTGGCACTAGATGGCATGGCGTCCTCTACGTTGATGGCTGCGACCGTTTCTAGACAGGAATGCACAAATTCCGTATTATAGTTATAAAGAGGCGGCGACGCTACATTAACTAAGGCAATTCTATTCTCAGTATTGAGTAAATAAATATTTTAAATGAAATTTATAAGGTTTGTTTGATTTCAAATAGAATACCTACCACAGCCTTCCCATCCTTGACGCGTAGAACATTCTCGATGATGGTCTAACATCAAGAAACCATTTTTGTTCATAGAAAATTGTCCAGAATGGTCACGGCTGGACTATACTTCGTAAAAAGAAAGAAGGTAAGCGATCTTGACGTCTCTTTTTATTGAAAAACACTTGAAAAATAAGTCACAGCAAATTGTAACAATGATAATTTTCACAGAGGCGAAATATCGCTAGATGGCGTTAGCATCGTGAAGATCCGTTGAACGTTTCGTTTGCGATTTGTTTCATTAGTGTTTTAACCAATCACGAGCAAACATACCTCACGATGCTAACGCCATCTAGTAATATTTCGCCTCTGTGAAAACCCTCAATAGCAAGGACATTATGGTGTCAAGTAATAGTTACTGTTTTTTTAAACGGTTTTAAAAAAACCACTTCAAGATTGTTTACCGTTTTTCAAATGCTAAAAAAGAAGTATCATATTAGAGGTAACTTCGGTTGTAACATTAGAGACGGTACATCCACGAAAGAATAAAACTAGTTCGAAAGCTATCTCACTGAGAGAAAACAAGTGGTTAGGTATGACCTATAAACAGCCACACGAACATAATTAATTTCGGTGTACCGCAGGGTAAATTCTTGCCCACGCTTTTTATAATTATATGAATGACATCCTCAATTCTCCAAATAAAAAAGTCTGACATAATCTTTATGCTGACGAACACGGATTCTTTTTAATGATCAGAATTGGAAAAATACTGTAGCTGCAAACAGAAAAGGGAATTGAAAACTTATCAGACTGGTTTCGTGAACAACCTTTGAATATTAATTACAACAAACTAAATTTCTCTGCTTTCACAAAAACCGCTGCTCGAAACACTCCCTTTCATCCCAAACCAAAAATTCACTCAGTCCTGACTTTCTTCAAACCCTTATAATTGTAACTCTATTCATCGCCCGAGTCGTCAAATACCTAGGCCTTTTGTAGACGAAAATCTAAAACTTTAAACATCATATCCATAAATTTCACCAGAATCAAGAAAAAACCATACCAATTTCAAGAAATTACGCCATTGCAGCATAATAGCAATTTATTAAAATTGTTTAACAGCACTTTGTCAATCAGTTATCAGTACTGTATCACAGTGTGGGGCAGTGCGGCGGTTCCACGCTGAGATGAAAGGCACAAAGCTCTTTTAAAGGATGCTTAAACATGTTTTCGATTCCCACTGCGATCTCATGTAAAGCAAATGTACAACTTTAAGGACAACCTTCCTTCTTAGAACTTCTCTTATAACGCACAAATCTTAAAGACGCTATAATGTTAACTTCAAAAAACGTGTTTCAGTTACCGGTTCACATTTATTTTGCTTGGCAACGTTTTGGAGGCACATAAAGATTTTACGTATAATAAAATTCTAAACTATTGTAACCTAAAAGGCTTACCAAAGAAGAAAGAAAAGTTTGAAACTACTGATTTTTGTTTAGTTCACGAGCAATTTTAAACGACCTCACGATACTAACGTCATCTAGTGATATTTCGCCTCTGTGAAAACCCTCATTAGCAAGGACATTATGGTGTAATGTAATAGTTACTTTTTTTTAAAAAACGTTTTTCAATAAAATAAACTTTTCAAGATTGTTTACGTTTTTCAAATGCTAAAAAAACGAAGTATATATTAGAGGTGACTTCGGTTGCTAACATTAGACGGTACATCCACGAAAAGAATAGAACAAGTACAGCATTTCTTATTTCAATGAGGGCTATCGTTTTTTGTCTCACTAGATGGCGCACTGTTGCGTGAGGTTTTTAAGTGTGGCTTTCAAAGTCTGTTATTACGGGCGTGAAAACAAAGTTTAGATTAAAATCATATTTAATACACCTTAAAACCGTACCATAAAAACATCGAGCAACCACAGTTTGCGTAGTCTCGTTTTGTTCGGAAAAAAAGGGAGGACAAGTTTTCGAAAGGCAAAACTGTGTCAAAACACAGGCATTCATTGCCCCTTACATAATTGCCATAATACCTACCACAACAATAACCACAGCACTGGACGCCGCCCTGATGAATCTCCAGTTATTTTCTCTGCGATTACTCGAGCGTTTTAACCGCCATATTTTTCTGGTCACATTCGAACTAGCCCTCCTATATAACGTCGTAAACTTTCGTGATTTTCACACATAGTCAAAATACCACGCACAGGACTTATCACGCTAACACACACGAGTAATATTTACCTCGACGTTCAACCCACTGTAATGTTGCCGAAACGTCGAGGTAAATATTGCTCGTGTGTTAGCGTGATAAGTCCTGTGCGTGGTATTTTGACTATAGCCCTCCTATGATCTCAGGTGCACTACCAAGGTTGCCTCTGTAGGCGCCACTGTTGGTACTCGTTGTTAGTTCATTAAGGCTTTCGCTAACTCACGCTGGTGCACGGGTCAATAGAGCAGAGGGGCTACTACGAAACTCGCAAATCGAAGTTCGTGTCGCACCGCCCCTTTCACTTGCGTATTAAATGACATAAGCGTCAGCGGGACGGCAACATACGAAGTTAGAGTTTTGCACTTCGTGGTATAGGGCCAGGGCCCACCCCCACAGCGCTGCTCACATGCAACACTGCATTACACGACATGAAACAAGCACGCTGCGCTCGCGCCAAGCCGTACACCCGCGCGCGTTAGCAGAGGCCCTTAGTATTATAGGGGATTAAGTCCAGTGGCTTTATCATCTAACGCACTCTTAAAAGTATCTATTTCTACTCGATATCTTATTTATCTTTAAATTTTGAAAGATAGCAGCTGCGTTAAACAACTAAGCCACACCTGACTGGGGTATTGAAATTAAACAGAGGAATTTAACTCAAATTATTTATTTCATTTTCCATTGTTCACCACCTCTTGTACTTACCTCTTTCGTAGTGCAGACTGTGATTTGAAGCTCCATAAACAGCGGATTTGAAGTAGCGATTACAAGTTTAATATGGATATGACTAATGCGAATGTTTAGATAGATAAATAGAACTATTTATTAGAAGACATCTTGTTATTTTATGGTTTTATTACTTACTTTACTTTCTTACCGCAATGCAATCCTAGAGATAATTAAATTCAATAAATGTTCTTTTTGCAACAAACTATATGTACAGAAATATATTTTATTCTAACTAAAGGAGTTTTATACAGCTCAAACACAATAGATCCAGTTAATTACGCACCTTTTTGTTAAAAATAAATATTTACTTGTACCAGTCTTATCCATATTAAACTTGTAATCGCTACTTCAAATCCGCTCTCTATTCATAAATGACTAAGGTCTAATGAGGGTTTCTGTAATCGAAATATCGCTAGATGGCGTTAGTATCGTGAGGTAAGGTCCGTTAGACGTTCAGCGGGGCTACTACGAAACTCGAAACTCGAAGTTCGTGTCGTGCGGTCCCTCTGACACTTATACTATTGAACCTCCTCGGAGTCCTGACATTTTTAACAAACTTAGCGTACGACCTAGACGTTGGTTTGTTATTTTGGACATTATTTCAAAATTCTAAGAATTCTTTATTCAATGAACAATTTGTACTTTATAAAGTAAATTCGGCCAGGACTTAGGAGGTTAATAAGAGAGCGAGCGGGACCGCACGACACGAACTTCGAGTTTTGTGGTAGCCCTGCAGTCTTGATTGCGATTAGCTCATTTAGTTTTTTAATTTTATTCGACTGGATGGCAAACGAGCAAGTGGGTCTCCTGATGGTAAGAGATCTCCACCGCCCATAGACACCTGCAACACCAGGGGGATTGCAGATGCGTTGCCAACCTAGAGGCCTAAGATGGGATACCTCAAGTGCCAGTAATTTCACCGGCTGTCCTTACTCTCCACGCCGAAACGCAACAGTGCATACACTGCTTCACGGCAGGATTAGCGAGCAAGATGAGTGGTAGCAATCCGGAGTTCCGGACGGACCTTGCACAATATTATGGTTATGTTGACCAATCGCAAACGTGACACAAATGTCTAACTTGTCAAACGGACACGGACATTACGATAGCAAAGACGTTCTGCTAAAGTAGTATGATGCAGTGGTATGACGGCTTGTGTTATGTCGCATCACAAGCTAGAGAGAGAGAGAGACCCTATCGCGAGCTCTAGTAATGTCGACCCAGAATGATCGAATATAATTCGCTCGACCTAATTCCAATCATTCAGAGTCGATAAATACGGGATCCTAACGTTAACCACACCCGCCTGTAGCACCAATAAACAGCAAATCCTACTAATATTATAAATATTAAATTAATATGCGTGTGTTATTTTACACAATAAAACGGATGGACGGATTTGCATGGAAATAGCTACGCAGATTTAGATATCTCAAATAACTGGAATAACATACGCCACTTTATCACAATATCCCCACGGGATCGGAAACATCTCGAATTTCAACCGCTACGACTATAAACATTAAATTTCACGCCAGCGTGTTTTTGCAACGTCAATGAATTCCACGGTGTCATTTTAGGGAATTCCCACGGGAATTCAGCACGCGTAACTAATGGTTTAAGCGTGCGAACTTGCGAAGCCGCGGGAAAAGGTTAGTGTAAAGGTCTACTACTACACCGTATCATGGCCATGACCGATAGTCTCATACTTTTCAATGCAAAGAACATATTTTTGCCTGACACGCCGCTATTACGGTCATGATATACGGTGTAATCAGACCTTTAACTGAAACAAAAAATGAAACCACAATCGACACTGTGTCAAGACTTTTAATCCATCATTCACAGCGGTCGAGTAACACTAGACTTAGCCTATTTGTCGTCGTCCTTGAAGACCATGGTGCTGTGGCACTTGCCGCAGTAATGGCGATCCTCCATCACCGCCATGAAGACGCCGGCGCCGCACTGCTCGCCCGTGCACTCGCGACGGAGACGGTGGATCTTGCCGTTCTCGTCGACCTGACGACAAAAGGCTATGTTAAAATTGATATTACGAGGATACACAAAATCAAATGGGAAGTTATAAAAACCAGTGGTCTGGGGTCCTTAATAAATTAGGTCAGACAGCTTGTTGCAAAGTCCTTTTATATTATTTTTTAATTAAAAAAGTACCTATGTAAAACAGATAAATAAATTAGTTGTGTCAGAAAATTGGCCTTGCGAGGGCTATCAGGTTATCCTTTAATATTTCCTTGTTTCCGTAACACAACTTTACTATTCTGACGGTAACAAAATCCAGCCATTGCACGATTACAAACACGACGTTTGTGATCCATACGAAAAAAAATACTAACAATAAGTATAACTGCTCTAACGACTTGGCGGTTAAGATTATCTTATTGTGAACGAAGCCAAATAAAAAGTCAAGCTTTGAATAATAAACTATTCTCACGGCACGTTATTTCCTACTTCCCCAACGTTGTCGTCAACATAACACGCCTAATAAACAGCTTTTATCGCCCTCTAAAAACTTTACCGGCTCTGGGGCCCGAGGGAGCCCATAGCCGTTAAATAACGACTTAATCCCCACAGTTTGTGTACCTTTTTCCTCATTTCTATAAACATGCGTTGAATAAGAAGTCCTGTACAGACTTGCTTCGCAGTTCACTGACTCGCACACGTTGCATCTTATTATGTCCCGGAATAGGGTTGCCATGTGTCATTTTGGACTGAACTAAACTATTTTACTTTGCTTCTCCGCTAAAACCATCCACAACAGCTACGTCTGAACTGTTTGTATGTTCTAGCAAAGAAGTAAGGTACCAGTTCATTAATATGGACCAGCGCAAAGTAACGCCTGACGCTGACTCAATAAATATTTTCTCATCCGGCCTGTCCCGGCTTTAGGTTTCCGACTGCCGCGCGAGTCAAAAGTTGAAAAATACTATGTTCAGATTTCAAAAGCTTTGAAATAAGATATACACTTTATTGAGCATCAACATAGTAGGCGGTACAGAAAACAGGTATATAGAGATATGCTCGGCTTTTAAGACCAAATGCTCGGCCAATTACGTATAGAGTCCGGATTTATTGATTTTGGGTCTGATAATGAGTTTCCTTGTCAACCATTGCAATCTCATTATTATTATTTTTCTGTGAAAAGATTCCAGTGAGTCAGAGATGCGTACTTTCGATAGTAAACATATATGTATATGGGCAGGCAACCACGCATTCCCTACGCGTCGCGACTTGTTCGTTTACTAAGCTTTTGGCAGTCGTTTTACAAATTGGAAGTTTGCTCGTCTTTTTTTGCTGATGCCACATGTTTACAGATAAATATTTAGAGTAGGGTGCAGGTAGAGCTGGTATAACAGTGTTGGCTAAGTAGGTACTTAACTGAATCTTTCTTATTATATTTTTTAAGTAGGAATGCTGCAGAACTCATTCAATCAATAAAATTAGGTACAGTCGAGTTCATAAACTTGTGAGCAAATATTTGAACCCTCATCAAAGTTCCCTCCGACCCGACGTTAGTATGTGACGAGCTTGGTGACGTCACACCACGGCACACAACTTGTCGCAACTTGCTCGTTTGAGTCACAAACGTCAGTCACTTTATCGTGACGTGGCGCTGCGTGGGCGCGACGGTCAAGGCCACCGCTCCACGTGGATCAAGGCGGAAACATACAATCAACGCGACGCCACGCCACGTCGTCCGACGCATGTTTCTACCTGCACCTGACCATAATTGTTATAGGACTGATTAGAACTGACACGCGTTGGAGGCCGTGTGCAAGCGTGGCGTGGCGTCGGGTTTTAAATAGTGTGTCGGCACCTTTATCATCTCTAACATTCTTGCGATTGTTAGTCATAGCTTTATGGACAACAATGGTTTATTCCAATGGTTATGGTTTAATTCCATGTATCCACATACGTTTTATTAATTGAGTACTTACTTTAATAACCTAACCAACTTGGAAAAGTTGCAACAAATTAACATTTCAAAGTTCTTATCTCAACAGCTGAACTGATCTTAATGAAACCCAGCTGAGTTGCTTAACCTTAAACTCATAAAGTTCTTCTTAAAATTTCTTAAAATCTCCCATCCACATGTTATAATATAACAAGCACAAACCTTGTAGTATCTGAGCACAGCGAGCTTGACCTTCTTCTTCTTATGCTTGATCTTCTTGGGCGTGGAGTAATTCTTCTTCTTGCGCTTCTTGGCGCCGCCGCGCAGACGCAGCACCAAATGCAGCGTCGACTCCTTCTGGATGTTGTAGTCTGAGAGGGTACGACCATCCTCCAGCTGCTTGCCCGCGAAGATCAACCTGGGACGGAGACACAGTTTTGGTATCGGAATACAATGAGACGCCCGGATGGCCGAGTGGTTAGAGTTAGAGAACCTGCCTATGAAGCTTGAGGTCCCGGGTTTGATTCCCGGCCGGGGCAGATATTTGTATGAATAATACAAATGTTTGTTCTCGGGTCTTGGATGTTTAATATGTATTTAAGTATGTATTTATCTATATAAGTATGTTTATTCGTTGCCTAGTATCAATAGTACAAGCTTTGCTTACTTTGGGACTAGGTCAATTGGTGTCAAGTGTCCCATGATATTTATTTAATGAGCTTGTTTAATAGAGGTGGAGATGGAAATTTGCTGAAGAACTAGTGTCCTAGCTCAAATAATACTACAGTACCTGGGCGACCGAGCTTTGCTCGGGCTAAAGCTCGATAATAAGCGTTTTCCCAGGGATATAAGACCAAGCTAGATCAATGTGTCATCCCCAAAAACCCCTAAATACCAAAATTCATCGAAATCGTTGGAGACGTTTTCGAGAACCCCGAAATATATACTATATACTAGATAGATAGATAAGGACAGATAGTTGTAGTGACATTGGGCAGGCCACATTGCTCGACATACATTGTACAGATAACAGGAAAAAAAGTTCTTGAGTATTTTTTTTTCAATAAGCCTTCCACTATCTGGATGAACACCATCATGAGAGTTGAGGGCAACCAGTGGAATCAGTGGATGTAGTTGACAAGTAGTTGTTTGTGGAGGTTTACTAAGAGGGAGGCATTTGTTCAAGAGTGGGAATTTGGCAATGACCGATCTTGCGCCGCCCGCATCTATCGGACTCCAGTACATTCTCCAGGTTATCAGTCCCTTAAATACTGGGCTAGAAGCTCATGGATGACATTTTATCATAGTGAGAGTGTTCTCTGTTTATCTCATTGTAAAGACAGAGACAGTCATGACAAACGTCGTTGGTGCGCTCCTAGCCTTACCACAATAAAAGATGTTTGCTATAATATGGCAGCAGTAGCTCACCTCTGCTGGTCTGGAGGGATGCCCTCCTTGTCCTGGATCTTAGCTTTGACATTTTCGATGGTGTCCGAGGGCTCCACCTCGAGGGTAATGGTTTTACCCGTGAGGGTTTTCACGAAGATCTGCATCTTGGTGTACCTGGAATAACGATGACAACTTATATTACCTATACTTTCAATAATTTTAATAGAACTCGTTTCTTTAATGATAGGTAGGTATGTATACTCTTTTTTTACAATGATTTAGGCTGTTTTAACAGTTGTGTTCCTATAAAATATAAATGTAGCCTTATGACAGCAGTTTCTTGGTTTTTAGTTAGAAATTGTATGTTATTGAGAATTGAGAAATTAATTACAAATAGTCAAAGTTAACTACTTCTTAGAATTGTAATTTACAGATGTGTATCGACGCCTGTAGCACCCGATAGAAAAAATCTTTATTGTCTACGCAATAAGAGCGAAAATACGGCGACGTGTCGACCGAGCCGATCCATGCCGTAGCTCTCAATGCGTAAAAATTAAGGGTTTTTTTTTCTTTGCCAATTCCATGTCGATAAATGTGGGGCGACCCTTAAGCGTACATTAACCGCACTCCTAGGAAGTATCCTAAGGGTGCGGTTAATGTACGCCCGAGTATTTATCGAACCGGAATACACAACCTGATAATTTATGCTCCTATTAATTTACCATGAGAGCATGAATCATCAGGTTGTATATTATTCTCCTTCATTCCGGGTCGTCAATTACAGGTCATACATTTACTGTAGCTAATGAACATGAACCAACTTGTCTAATGCATTTAGTAAAAAATGATTCATTGCTTAATGACACTAGAACATTTCATAATAACTTGTAAACAAAAAGGTAACCTATCCAAGCCTAGAGCCAGGCCCAGTCAGGCACAGTCTTCGATCAACAATACAACAGTGCAGTTGTTTTGTTTGTTGTTGAGTGAACAAGAACAGTGTCTCAGTCAGGTCAGGTGTGACAGAAATGTGGCAAATAAAAATTATGGGTGAGTAAATAAAAAATAATAAGCTTCACAGTAGGTTTATTGAACATAAATTATAATTAGGTACATTTGAGTTTTATTTATACCAAAAGTACAGCGTTAATGCAACCATCATTCTCAGGATTATTTGTAACTTGAGCATATTTTCCCCAAACCACTTTGCCAGCCTGCGTCACGAGACCCAGCTCGGAAATGTTCACTTCAAGTACAGTACCCTTCGTAATCACGCCGAGACTTGTGTACATCTGTGAGCTCGGGTTCTTCTTAACCCCAATGATGGGCAGGCAAAAAGTAGCCTTAAGCTCAGGATGAGTAACATGTGCCTTCTTAAACCGCAGAGCCATCGGCCGAATGAATCTCTCAAACTTGGGAGGTTTTCTTGTGAAGTTCTCACCAACAAAAGTGACTTTAGTGACCATGCGCTTCCATGCTTTCCTCTTGGTTTTGCCAGATTTTAAAACTTTAAATACTTCAGCGTCAGCCTGTGCTCGCACTTTGGGTATAGGTACGTCCCATTTGCCAGCTTTCTCCTTACGTTTCTGCTTGATCATGTTAGACAGTACCTTGGCTCGGGACTGCACATCTCTGTCAAGAAGATACACAGGCAGTGCACCTTCGGCAACCTTTTCTGTGTTCTGTTTGACATTTTTCTCCTCATGTGCCTTAATTTTCTTTTTCATTTGGATCTTTTCATTGCGACGCTCCTTGTTGTAGATCTTGGCCTTGATACCGCGCAGTTTCCGCGCCTTCTCGGCCCTCTTGTGGGGCTCACGGGCCTCTCGTTTGCGTTTCCTCTCCTCATAATCGAGTCTCCTACCGTAAAGCTTTTGATGGCGCTCAATGTATTCGTTCTGCGGCATTGTGGTTGCTTATTCGGCAACTACAACAAAATTATGGGCTTGTCAAATGATTAGATTGGTGCGACAACGCTACTCCAACATAACCTCTTCGGTGTTCTGTTGCACTAAATTAACCTTTAAATTCACTTTCCGTATAAAACTTATATGAAAATAGGCTTTCCCGGCCTTCTTTTAATTCTTTTACAAGGCCAAAGCTGAATATTTGCAGAAACAGCAAATTACTTTTATATCCACGTGTCTTCAGTACAATCACATTACCCGCTAAGTTCCCGAACGATTAGAACGCAAATTACATTCAATCCGATCCGTAACGTATGTGTATTAGATTTCACAATAAATTGATAAAGAATGCAACAGTTAAACTAGAATAAATTACACAAATTTAAGAAACTCACCTTATGCCGACACCATACCACAAAGAAAGAACTAATGGCAACCGGAAACTGTCAGATCAGTCGGTCGGTGTTGCTAGCTAACTTGAATACCGATTGTTACCGATTCATGATGCGTGCGTACGGAATTTAAAATATTTTTTTATATTGGAAAATGGACCTCAAAAATTCTGTTGCAATATAAAATTTAGATAAATGATGACAAGGTAAGGAGATAAGAAGAATGATTGAATGTTTGTAACCTTATGACGGCAGAATACTTGACAGTAAGTAAAATGCAAATGCTATTGAATTTCCCAAATACCTATAGAATGAAATGCAATTTCTTTACACGAATATTTTGTCAAAACTAGCATGAGAAAATGATGTGTTTACTTCATGTCTGCTAGCAGTCATGAAAAGTAAATAAAAGTTTAGCGAACATAATAATATTAGGAACTTAAATGAACATAAAGTGTGAATATTAGAAATATCTCGAGCCCTTGAAGTAATAGCGAGAAGCAGTGTTTTTCTTTTCATATTTATTTATATAGATTTCATTTATTTTCATATCATCAAAATTACATTATTAATACAGTAATAATACGATAGCCCTGGAAGGGCATTTATTGTATAAGTATCTTAGACAAAACTTGGCAGAGAACGTTTGTTTTTTTTTTGTTTTTCAATGTTAAAGACCTATCGTTATCTAACGTTGTAGCTTATGTGACTAACTAATTTAAAAATACCACATCTCCCGCGCCCGCGCATCCACACGACGCTCGCACCGCAAGTGACATCGTCTTGTTCCTTATAGTACAGTGTTATATCTAGTGACTAGCTATACTATATCTCCATTTCTGCCAGCCGGCAGTGGCGCATCCCTTCTAAGTAGTTCCCAGTACTATAACTTATCATAATAAATTAGCAAATCATTTTATATCCTTACTACAAAAATAACTCTGACAGTCGGTCTATCTGTCTAACTATTACCTTTTCACGCTTAAACCGGTTTAAATGAAATTTTGAAATTTTTCATGAAAATAAGTAGGTACTTTAAAACCTTGAGAAGGATATAAAATAGTTTTTATCCCGGATCCCGGAAAAACGCAGTTTCCGCGGAATAGAGGTAAACGAATTCTTGGCAGGCAAAATCGTGGGCAAAAGTTAGTTTGAAATGAAATACTTAGGTAAGTACTTTATGTATGAGATGTACAGTCAGGTTTAAATGTAAGGTTTAGGTACAGTTTGTAAGGTAAATAAGTTCAGGCGATATTCCCTTAGTGGCAAATTTGTTCAAATATTATCTATCTCCTCAACATTACAATATAGGTAAGACGTGTTAAGTTATTATAACCGGTACCTATATTCTATATAGAGCACGCTGATCGTGCGATGATCATACTGCTACACAGATCAGTAAGATAGAAAATGGCAGTCATTCATTTTTTGTACTTTTTTGTGGATGTCAACAATTTTGACGATTATTAAAATTCTTGCGGCCACAGACTTACTAAGGGACATATCTTGCGGAAAATATATTTTACCGGTTTTTTTCCAAATTTACAATGTGGCACATCACTAAACCGCCATCTGTACACCTCCGCTCCCGCGCCTCTTACCCGTATTACCCCCTCTGTCGCCAAGGCAGACGCGTAGTTTGACAAGTCGATTGAATACGGGCGAGTTAGGCGAGTTTGCACTTGTCGTTCTCTCTAGAAATGAATACAACTGCATCATATTCTTCAGGTATGTTGTTTCATTATCAATCAATGTGCGTATTTTATCTTTGACTATGATAAAACCCGGTGACGGTAACGGATTATAGTGCAATAAGGCCAATAAGTGTTTAAGTTGTTTTACTACAAATACTCGCACAGTAGTCGTTCGAGTGAAGGCCAACCATTGGTACAAAAAACGAAAGAAAAAATATCAGGCGTTTGAAATTTTTGGCGCTATGGCTTTTGATTCTTCACATTGTGGATCTTTATCATATTTATGTTTGCGAATGGGTAAGTTCATCTCAAGTTAGCTCTGTAAGTGCATTCCATTGTCGGTGATATACTATGTTTTACTACAATGTTACAGTTGTGTTTCAAACTGGTTATTCCCCTTTGAAATGTAAACAAAGTACTGGACTCTATTGATATAATATTCAAGCATAGTGAAGCTTTGAGAAAGCTGTACTTATGTAGATATAAGTGATACTACACTGGGAGTCTTATCTAGTACATTATTTTTGTACCTATATAAATATAGTGTATACTTTTTGATAACTTTCTCTCCAATTCCAATTATTTGCTTGTAATTCCTATTAGTGCTTATCTACAGCGTTGTTAGTGCTTGTTAACACCTTGCAAAGAGGGCTGTTATGGTTTGACAGTTTTGACTCCAAAGTCTTTCATTCTATCTGTTTGTGGCATCATAGCTCTCTAACAGATGAACCAATTTCGATGCTGCTTTGTTTTACTTGAATGTGATGGTCCATTCTTAGCTGTGTTTCATTAGAATCATTTCAGCTATTTTTGAGATATTTAACTTGAAAATGGATGTTTGCAGTTTTTACATTTGTCTATAGGACCTTTGGATTATGGACATAGCCACACCTGCTAACGTGGTCATGACATTATGCAAAAAAATCACATCGCAGATATGTTATGATGAGGCTTCCCTAAAATTCCCTAAAACTTTTGGAACCACTGACTGCATTGGCAAAATTTTATAAACAAAATAATCAAATGCCATATATATAAAAATATATTTGTGGGTGGGTTATAGCAGTGAGTGCCTCTAAAGGGAGTTGCAGTATCTTTAAACTACTATAAATACTCTCAACGTTATTGAGTATGATTAATCAATGTTTCTATTATCATCGTAAGATAATACAAATACAGTGGCGGCCTTAGGGGGTGGGGAACAGGCGCAACAAACCAAGCAAATTTAAAAAATATTGATTTTTTTAACTATATTTTCGCATCACATACATACATACTTTTCACAAAGAACAAAGGGCCTCGCAAATATCTGCCGCCCGGAGCCTCGGAATGAGTAAGGCTGCCCCTGTACAAATACTTAACTGAAAGTGAAGGTAAGCCAGGGGGTCACCAAATATTTTTCATACTAAGGGGGTCTCCTGAAAAAGTTTGAAAGACACTGGATTAAGTATAGTATCCTTTTGCAGAGCATTTCTAGCTAAGCAGACATTCTAAAAGTATGTGTTTCTATTGATTCATGACAAACTCACACTTCTATGCCATTCTTTTTGACATTCATAAGTGCTTGTTATAGCCTAAATTGAATAAAGATATTTTGACTTTGACTTTGATTAACAATAGAGTTGTGTTCAGATATTTTTGCTCACAAGTTTATGAACTCGACTGTATGCTTATTTAAAAAAGTCACTGTTAAGGCTACGGAGTAAAATAGACTGCATATTCATTATTAATGTTAATATCACCTTATTTCGCACAAATAATTTCTTTAATAATGAAGAATAAGCCAGTATTCAACTATTTTAGTGCTATTTTAGTTTACCAAAGAGGTTCGATCACCATTAAAAGATTGAGAACCGCTAAGCTAGAGTTTAATCAGCCCATAAAACTTCAACCACAGAAGCCAAAGATCTCTGGTCTTTTTTTTTTTTATCTGGTCTTTAATATAGGTTTATGGTATTTAATATTAGTAGCTTGTAGAATGATGAATCCAAATGACATCCACATGATATCCAAATGGTTTTCTTCAATGTATTTAGATACTGAACAGAATACATGTAATTCATTACAGCATTTCGAAGCCTATCTATGTAAACAGTAGATGTCCTATTGCTGATATGATGATGATGATGATGATGATTGCATCTGGTGTGAAACATGACACCCAAGTTTCGTTAGTAGTGTGTGTGCGTGCGTGCGTGCAACCACCAGTGCTTTGAAATTCAGGCTGTATCTATTACTAGCGTTTACCCGCGGCTTCGCACGCGTAAACCATCAGATACAGCAGTTGAATTGAAATTCCGGGATTTTATTAAATTCTCGAGGGAATTTCCTAAATCGTAACATAAATTCACATCGTGGTTTTCATTGACGTTAAATTAAAACAACCATGCCAAATTTCATGACTCTAAGCCCAGCGGTTGTTATTTAGAGGTTTTATCCCTATCCCGTGTGAATATCGGGATAAAAACAAAAAAATTAATGAAATTACAAATAAATAATCTGTTAATATTTCCAGCAACTACATGTTGCCGTATAGAGAGCACCCCTTAAATATTTATTTTATTATTTTAGTATTTTTTATAGCTGCAACAGAAATACATCATCTCATTTTGCAGGTGGTAGGACCTTGTGCAAGGTCCGCCCGGATTGCTACCACCATCTTGCTCGCTAATCCTGCCGAGAAGCAGCAGTGCTTGCACTGTTGTGTTTCGGCGTGGAGAGTAAGACAGCCGCCGGTAAAATTACTGGCACTTAACGTATCCCATCGTAGGCCTCTAGGTTGGCAACGTATCTGCAATACCCCTGGTGTTGCAGATATTTATAGTCGGTGAGTAATTTCACCGGCTATCTTACTCTCCACGCCGAAACACGACAGTGCAAGCACTGCTGCTTTACAGCAGGATTAGCGAGCAAGATGGTGGTAGCAATCCCTTAAACAAATTGACACTAAAATAAATCATTTAAAGAATAACGGCAGTGTATGTACAGTCAATCGCTTTGATGATTTGAATATAGAACCAGGGGTTACAGATGTTTATAAGCGGTGGTTATCTCTTACCATCAGGAGACCTACTTGCTCGTTTTCCATCCAGTCGAATGAAAAAAAACTTAAATTTCAACTGTCTATCACGGTTCATGAGATACAGCCTAGGATAGACAGACAGACGGATAGTGGAGTCTTAGTAATAGGGTCCCGTTTTTATCACCCTTTGGGCACAGAACTCTAAAGAGGGCAATTCATACACATTTTTCAGCTCCATTTTCCAAAAACAACACCCGTACCGCGCGAAGCCGGGGCGCGTGAACGTAGAGTAAATGCATTTTTTGGTTAGATTGATATTTTTAAATTCGTATATCTTTTGAATGGAATGTCCGATTTGAATAATTCAAAAAGTAATCTACAGGTATTGAAACCGTTTTGAATATGAAACTATTTATTTGGATAAGGATTAATACAAAGGTATGGATAACATGGTCTGATATTAGTCGGCATTTCAGTTAACTTTTAAAATGTAAAAAAGTAATTGTAGTGACATAACTGCAATAGTTGGGCTGGACATATGGTATCGCGAAGTTTATTGTAGATATTGATATATTCTTTAATATTGTAGATTTTTTTTTGTTCTATCATCAATAGTTCCCACAGCGCATGCGATGAAAGATGTTTTATGGCAACTTTTTTTACACTTGGCACATTATTCATGTTTTACTACGGAACCCTAATTTTTTCTGGTTATAAATATAGCCTCTGGCACTTTGGAATAACTTAGCACTCTAATAGTGAAATAATTTTTAAAATCGGTCCAGTGGTTTTTGAGTTAATTCGTAACAAACATCCAAAAATACAAACATACAAAAATTTAAAAATCCGAATTTTTCCTCTTTATTATATTAGTATAGATAGTATACGAATTTGTACGGAACCGTCTGTGCGTGTCTCAATCTTATTTGGCCGGTTTTTGAGGTTCTCTCTCTCTCTACTCTTTTTAACCAACTTCAAAAATGGAGAAGGTTCTATGGTCCACTATATGTATAATTTTTTAAGTCATCTTGTTTACATAATTTCAGAACATTCATGGCTAGCAACGCCTTGCCACAGTCGGCGGGGATCTATAGAGAGCGAATTAAGCATCCAAGGGAAAGAGACGGGTATGTATTTCTAATTCACATGTCTTTGATAATACATGGCTACAATACACCATACATACACATCTAGTGTTCCAAACTAATATTTAAAAAGCACTCAATCACTAAAATCAATCAATTTCACTATGCAATGAGAATGAAAACTACTGCTAATACTGAATCCAATCCATAAAACATCTAGTGTTCCAAACTAATATTTAAAAAGCACTCTTAGAAGCTATTTTATTTATTGATTGATTCTAATTTAAAAGTTGAAATATTAATTTCCCAAATTTCTAGTTTTTCTTGTACCAAAATAACAATGTGGTCAAGAGAAAGTAGTCGTTAAACATCAAATAAGTTCTAGCACAACTCAAACCAAATTCTACTAAAATATTAGGACTTTGGTGTATTAGTATCCATGAAAAAAATTTTAAAATTTATTTGGCAAATTTTATACACTTTGAATAAAATTGTCACCCTACTGGGTGGGTACTGTATACTTACAGGTGTCCGTAATAGTGATGTAGGATCTTCGTCTACGTTCTATTTCGTCACTGCTAAAAATTAGCAGAGATTTTTTTATGCGGACGTGTATTGTATTACAAGATTTTCTCATTAATGATAAAACATGAAGTACCTATAAAACGTCATTTGAAAATTATTAGTACTTATTAGTATTTCTAATAAAAAATATCACAAACATTTAGGATTCAAACTCTTCCCAATAATCTAGTGTCTCCAGTGTATCACCTAAAGTTTCTACATTGTTATTCCGGACACCCTGTATTGTATTACAAAGTTTAGCACCTGACATGCCTATAATTATGTATGCAATTTGTGCATTTTCCGTGTTACTTATGCATGAGATATTTATTGTGTAATATTTTTGTGTTAAGTAAATTATTCCTGCACTCCCATAGCAAAGTTGTGAATATGCAAAATTTGCATTTTTCAGTGCGTATTTTAAAAGCGGAACTATTAATAGCATCAAAATCTGTTTAGCCAGTTTTGCAAAGCCATAACTTTGCTATGGTAGTGACCATTTTGTTTTTATAATACCTACTTAATTTGGCATTTGTAAATGTGTAAGTATATTTTTTTCTTGTGCATTTTAACTACTACCTACCACTGTGCTGTCGTTAACTTGTTATTATTGTTGAAAAGAAAAACGATCAGTAGAACAGCTAAATTTTTACTGTTAGCGTATAAAGTAAAAATTGTATCCTCAGTGAAAATTTATAAGTAGGTATTATCATGTATTATGCTTTTCCGACGCGTGTTGTCAGTTGATTGTTGTTGATTCTATTCAACTCTAATTTATAAGAGTTGATGCTCTTCAAACTGCGGAATTAGGTTCCGAGAATTGCATTGCCTTCCTAGCCCCAACATGGTTAATCAGGCCCTGGTTAGGGTCATAAAGTCATAAAGTATCTCTTTCACATAGGGGGTTAGTACAAACTAACGACAGGTGGTAGGTAAGGTAATATACGTACGAGAATTCCCTTCTATAAAAAAAAATAAGATTGGCAATAATCTCGGAAAACTCTTGTCGCACGTAGTGTCGTGGGGGTGGCTGGACCTCTGTTAGTGCGTACCTATTAGTATTAGAAAGAGATAAATGCTCAACGCTACTTGTTTGTGGTAAGCCTACCACAGCACTATAATTTTTCAGAAGAATTATTTCAATTGATTGCAAAAAAAACCTTATTTTATCTTAATGATTGTTTTTCTCGTCGGCAGTAATTTCTCCATCAACCTATTGTATTCAGTAGATGTTATCAATCAGCTTATCATATTTTGTAACTGTAATAGATATAATTATTATAATTCAATACTGTACTTCTTACTTTTTCTTTATTCACTGTTGCTTGTCTCAATATCTATGCCAATATCCTCAAACTTTTATAAAAATGTTATCCTCAATGTATTTTCAAAAATGTCCAATCTGAATCAACTGTGCAAATAGCAGTTCTTTGAATTCCAAAGGTGTTTTTTTTTCTGTCTGCAAACCATTTAGCGTGTCGGCTGCAATGACTCAGTGTCAGACACGCCAAGTCACTAATGCAAGACAAGTACAGACTTGTCTGCAATATCAACAGATACTGGATATCTTGTAACGACATATTATTAAATACTAATTGCTTTTGGTGATATAACGAATCACATTAAAGTTGTAGAGTAGAACTAAGAATGGCGGGAATTTTGTCGTTTTTTTTAAAATACATTTTCCCCCTTAAATGATAGGACAATGGAAATAGGATCCATACAGCCATGGTTAGATTTAAATGTCGATGTGGACTTTTAATTATATAAAAGCTGGTGAGAAACTTACTAAATTTAAAGATGAGTAACGGATTGAAATTTGAAACTGAGTGTATGTATGTACAACCTTGCTGGCCAGTTTCAAACTACAACTATTGTTTATTTGTACATATCTTTTTTTCTGTTTTTACTATATCTTTTCGCTTGATATGATATTGTAGGTGTACTTATATTTCTTGTCCAGTGAAGCACACATACATGTACTTGTATTTAACTCATGCACTCAAACAGTACTTACCTCAAGTACTTTCAAGTAAGTCAATACAATTGAAGTTATATGCGAAGTCGATGATGTCGTCAACTTACGCGTAAGACGCAACGGCACACAACTTGCCTACTTATATGGAAAACACTACCGGCTAGATGCGAAAAAGTGGACGCACTCTTATGTTATGTTATGATTTATCTACCATGGAAAGATAATTTAATGAGATCTGTCCGAAGCGTTCAACGCTGATATTAAGACTACGTAAGTAAAGATGAAAAAAAAATGTTTTTATTAAACGTGTAGTTGTTGTTGGAATCCTGCTAATTGCATAGTTCCTGCGGGAAAATGATAGCAAAATCATCACCGAAGTCGCGGGTAACAGCTAGGCTAGTATACCTATAAAGAAAATTTGGTTGAGTATCTCATTTTTCAGATTATTAAAATACCTACTTAAGTTTTGTAGCAACTGTATCAGTTATGCCAAAAACCGATATATTAATAGTTACATAATAATATTATGATTAGATAAAGTCAGCACTTTATGATAAATGATTTCGTTAATATTATAAGAATAATGTCGTTACATATGAAATATTCAGAATTGAATGAACTAAAATTTTGTACACTACCGAACTTCAGAAAATTTTCACTAGTATTTTTATACTTATTTCATTTGTATGGTTTTCCCACTAGGAAACAATTGAATTAAATCGTGACTGGAAAACATTAAAAAAAATCTTATATTTTTTGGCAAATTGAAAGACAAACTGTTAAAATGAGGTAGCCAAAATAAAGATATTTAGAATTTAATTGAATACAGCAATATCAGTTCTGCTAGAGTGATCAAGCTATCTTTCAAGATACTGTTGATGTAGAAAAAGTTAAATATTGCAGCATATAGCGTCACCTCACCACATTTAAAGCTAAAAATTGGGTTCGATTCCCAAAAACAACCTTTTATTTTGATGTAGAGGATTTAATTACAATATCTAGTGAAATTAAAAACTTGCTCTTTCATCTAACTTGAGTGAGAATGAGCTAAAAAAAATCAAATTTAGTTTTTTCGAAAGCTCACGGTTACCTAACTTGTAAGAATGCCAGTACGAAATACTAATCAGTATGGTAATATTGTCAGATCATGGCTGAGCCAGCGGTTACAATGGAAACCACCAGAAGACGGATTCCCATGAATCCACACCAATCTCTAACAGAAGCTGTCCATTGTCAAACCTTACCACATAGTTTTGAGAATGGGCATATTAGCTAAGGCTTAGTCTTAAATATATCCTGACGGTAATAGAATGCTATCTCCTTCGGGAATGATAGTTTAGAGCAGGAGAGTTTGAGGAGACTTGAAACATTGTCTAGCCATTCATTATCTTTTAAAGAAACACTTTCCGGCTTGTTTGTAATAAAAGGCTGAAAAATAAAGTATTATGATAAACTGCTGATGAAAAGGCGTTGTGCCAGAAATGATTAAAGGAATTTCTTTAGAATATTTTTTTGTATTAAAAATGGTTATGTATACTTTAGTGCTGCCATCTGTTGGTAGTTATCAAAAATTTGAAGTCTTTTACGCAAATACGTTGGCGGGTTAACTAAGATAAATATACTTGCATCCTACAAAACAATGCTTCACTGTATTTTCATTTTGGTTTATTAAGATACAATAACTAGTCGCTTATTTGGATATTCAAATACTTACTTACGTAAGGAATATTTCCGAATGCTGCTACTATGCCATAGTCGTTAAGTTCTATTTCTGACGTTACGATAGTTAGAGCAGATGATGCGTACAATATTTTTTGCCAACTAATACACTAAAACACACACATCAAAAGTCTTGGGATACTCATTATCTCTAGACAAATTTGATGTTTCGACTCAGTAGTAATATGACTATTTTTAAATGTTCAAAACTATCCAGGGATATAAGATATCCAGGCAATTTTGATGAGGGTACCTAACCTCTTCCAAAAAAAGAGGGTGGTTCTTTATTCGTCTGTAAATATTTTCTATGATTTTTATCAAAATCGGTTGTACATTTTTGATTTTATTCTGATGTGAAATAAGTTGAATCTCTCCATTTTACAAAATAAAAAATGTTTTGTTTCTGATTGGCATACTATAGGAAACATTATTATGACACGTCGTATAAAACAATATGAAATTATTTAAAATGACTTGAGGTCCAATCTAGCAAAACTAAAATTTCGCATTAATTTTCCTGCAAAAACTAGTAAAACAATAATTGACCATGTCTCTCATTTCGGAAATATTCGTAAAGTTCAAATGTTCAATTCATTAGATCTGTACTAATTTCTCAATAGCCATTACTAATTAGTAATATTTTTGAAACATTGTTCTGTTTTAGATTCCTGTGTGTTACTTTTAAGATTTTCTTGTAACATTTTGTTTGTGATTTTACTGTATTTGGTAAGTTTTGCAGTAGAAACTAATGCAACTTTGTGTTATACTTAAGCATGTTGGTTGTGTATGTATGTTAATTGAAAAAAAAAATGAGGAGGAATGAAAATGAATGAAAAAAAAATATTGGACTGACAAAACACACTGCTGAAAGAGAAAAAAACCCAAGTGGTAAAAAAATAAAAGTGAACTGTAAAAAAAGTTTAAAATGGGAAAGTAACTCACAAAAAAAGTCTGGTGACATAAAACAAGCATTGGAAAAAAAAAGAATAAAAAAACATTAATTATGGCTGGTGGCACAAGACTCCAGGGAGTCAGCTCTTGGGGACTTCCTGCACCATAAGCGACTGGACATTACACAGACACAGCACCAGGGGAACTTCTATAGGGAAATAACGGACTGCAGTTTCTGCCGTCGGCACAGTGTAGGTAGAACATTGTCTGAAGTGTTGTGGTGTTGTAGATTATGTGCGCGACACGAGCGACACAGATTGCTCCAGCGACAAGGGGGAGTACGAGCCGGTGACAGAGCCCGAGGAGGACGGGCCTCTCGACTCGAACCTCTCTTCTGGACCGAGCGATGTAAGTAATACCTGTGATCACTTAGATATATGTATTAGTTAGACCATTAAACCGGAAGACGAAGCGTTAGCAGACTTCTCATCAGATGGGCTGACGACATCGTGAAAGATGCGGGCAACCGGTGGATGCAAGTGGCGAGTCGTTCACTGTGGCATTTTAAGGGGGAGGCATTTGTTCGGCTGATGATGATGATCATTTTTGTTACTGGATTCGATTCGATGATCATACATAATATTGCAGTATCAAATCTTCTTTGTGTTCACAACCACAACTTTGTTGAAACCAGACAACGTTCTAGTAAATTTTTGTAACACACATAAGATTGATGGTTAGAAAGTAAAAGATCCCCTGCCTTACCAGAGCAAGTGGCTTACCTTTCCTAGTTATTCATTCGAGTTGACCTGTATGGAAGGCAATAAATGGAGTGTTTTAAATTAAAACTAATAATATCTGTTTCTGAACTTCTTTGGCATCAGTTGAAGCTTATGATTATGACCAATTCCTTGGCACTAGTTTTAATCTAAAAATACATCTATTGCAGGATTGTGCCATTTACTGAATGCACTCTCATTCTATTTTCAGGAGGAGAGCATTATAAAAACGAAGGTGATAGAGATCAGCGTGGGTGACGACGGCGATATTGAGTTCGCTGACTCGGAGCACACGGGTTCAGGCGACAGCGACAGCGAAATGGATCTATACGACTACTGGAAGTGCGCACAATGCCGCGCGGAGAACAATAACCCGCTGTATCGGTTCTGCGAGAAGTGCTATAAGGTGAGTTGAGTTTATGTGGGCATGGTATATTTTACCGGATAACTGTGGGAAGAAAAGTCCTCGAGTGGCGCCCACGAACCGGAAGAAGCGTTGGCAGGCCTCCCACTAGGACTGACGACATCGTGAGGGCAAGTAGCGAGTTGTCGTTCATTGTGGCGTTCTGAGGGGGAGGTCTTTGTTCAGCAGTGGACGTGATCCTGCTGATGATGATGATGATGATGATATATTTTGCGAGGGTCTCTGAAGGGTGGGTAAGAGGGAGTTTCAAGACAGAGAAGGGAATGTTTCAAAGCGAGGGTTCCTATGATCGTAAGAGCGTTTCATATTATCCGATCCGATAGAGGTATCGGACGCCGATACGATATCGGGGCAAGTAAAAATGTATGCAATATGATTCGATATCGGATCGGATAATCTGAAAACGTTCTAAAGCCATAGGCGGTGACTAGCGTTGCCAGGTCCGATCCGATTAAAATCGGAAAAGATGGTAAACACATCGAAATTAAGGGTTTTCAAATATAACTTACTAGTAAATCTTATTTAATCGTACAATAATAGTTAAACTTGCTGGAATTGATTGGATTAATTGTTTATTGATTTATTGAGACATTTAGCGTCAGGTGCAAATCGGTTTTCCTGGCAACACTAGCAGTAACCATAGTTACCCACGCCTTTCTGCCTCTGAGCGATAGGTTCTTAGGCCGGCTATACACATATCTGTAGCTGGCACATTGTGCAAGTAGCTGGCGCGCATATGTTGAACTTGATACAAGTATGCAAGCTACTTGAAAATATGCAAGTTACAGACATGTGTATAATATTCCCGGTTTAAAGTTGCTTTTCAGGGGGCAGTTGTAGATCGCTCAGAGAAAATTAAAATTGATAACTGGACAAGGTGATCGAAATAAGGTTGAAAACTTATTTGATCGGTGAACAGCGCCATCTATAAGAGTTGATTAAGTTCTTTGCTGCACAGTGAACGTCTTCAGCGTGCAACGGACAAAGAATTCGTTCGCTACGTCCGCGAGCAGGTCACGCAGTCCTGTGCCCTATATCTATATGACAAATATTGCAAATGCTACAAATATACATTAGTTTTAGAGTTCCGTACCCAAAGGGTAAAAACGGGACCCGATTACTAAGACTTCGCCATCCGTCCGTCTGTCACCAGGCTGTATCTCATGAACCGTGATAGCCAGACAGTTTGAGCTCCCATACAACAAACCTGTTTTTGTCGTATAGACAATGGCATGGATGGAACCTTTAGTATGCGAGTCCGACGTTTTCTAAAAAAAATCAATTCGTCCGTTAAATTATCAGAAAATTATAGAGACGTATTTTATCTTTTGACAATTAAACGTCAAATTATTCAGATACGGAGGTAAAGTTCCGCTCAAGTCTCGCCAAGCGACACTTTATTTATTTATATCAATGAAAAATACAGATTTACAATTACAATACGCTTTAAAATTTATACGTTTACAAAAAGACTAAAAATACAATTGTTATAGCTAACAGTAAGCTTGTAAACATACTAATTCGGGGCTTTTTAGCACGGTGTGACGCCACGAGCCTCCACTTTCGAAATTTGAAGCGCTCCAGCAATGTAATTTTTTGTTTGATTGACAAAAAAAACGTGTTCTATCATACTTTCTGCTAATCTAACTGGCGGGCTAATATAATAATATTTTGAAAGGAAACTATCTTTTGTAGCACTTGTAACGTTTGTTTGTAGTATAAGGCTAAGTTCAGATGAACGCACGGTGACGCGCGGTTGGCTGGGGGGACGTTGAAGTAATACGTGACGCAATTTTTGGAGATTTTTGACCCCCCCCCATGTAATGCGCCGTAACATTTTTCTGTACCCCCCTCCTCCTTCCTAAACGTTACGTAACACCCAAATAACTTTCTATTTTTTTTTTAGCTTTTGTTTAGCCGTTTTCCGAATTAAGTTGTCATTTTTTGGCACAGTCACACTGGCAACTCAGCATGAGAGCAGTTATAGGGCAAAAAGAACAACTGATGATGTGAATTTCCCAATTTGAGGACATTATAGTATGAACTTGTTACAAAAAAACTGTGACGTAACGCATTGTTTGAACCACCCCCCTCCCGCCCCTGTAACGCATCGTAATGTTTTACATGACCCCCTTCCCCCACCCCCAAATTGCGTTACGTAATACTTGAACGCTTTCTCGGCGCGCGGTTTAAGATTGTAACAAATCAAATGCTGTTGTTTACGTGACCATCATGTAAACAACAGCATTGATTTGTTACAATCTCAAACCGCGCGCCGAGCCAACCGTGCGTCACCGCGCGTTCATCTGAACGTAGCCTAAGGGCATGGTCGAGTCGTTGGGCCTTTCTAGATGAACATACTATGACCGTCAACAGTTGCTCAGAGTACTTTCATGCGAGGTTATTGCCTTCTTACTGTGCCAGGGACTTCGGGTTCGATTCCCGGTTGGGTCATTAGGAATCATAGTTTTCTAAGTTGACCCTGGTCCGAATGTGAAGCTGCAAAGATCTACCTACATGTGGTACAGTCACCAGCACCAATATCTGACACAACAAGCGTGCATAAATATCTGATACGACTCTATTTCTAGGGCCGGAAGGACGTGTCAGATATTTTTGCACGCTCCGCTGTGGCAGATATTAATGCTGGTGACTGTACTAGTTATAATTATTGGCACAAGTACATTGTAAAGATGTGGATAAAAGATTTGCCATCGAGTAAATTCGGAAACAACGACTACTCGCAAAGTGTCAATCAATCAAGGTAGTACATTTTTTTGACATTCATCTGCCCCGGCCGGGAATCGAACCCGAGACCGCAAGCTTCGCAGTCAGGTTCTCTAACCACTTATCCGGTCGGTGGCTCTTTAATAGTTTTTGCTTTCCATTGTTCATTTATAGCATTTAATGATTGACGCGTTTACATCCATTATTACGAAACTTTTTCTTATCTTTCACATTCGACACTTTAATAAATTCATATTAAATAATTAATTTAATACGATACCTAAGGACCACTTCGTAAGTATTGTTGTTTCCGAGTTTTTGCTATGGTAAAGCATTTTTACATCTGTACTCAGTTCAAATGGCAAAATTATGTCCAAATTTCTAAGTTGAATAGGGAGGTGTAAGGCAAGAATGTTCAGTGCAGTCACAAGGAATGAATGAGTGTAATAGTAACACATTACTAGCTATGGAAACTACAAAACGTTCGTGGAGGTTGCTTGTACAGATAAAAGTTGGTTGGTATACTTCATGCTGATGAATATGACAGAATCCGTATGTTTTGAATGTGTGTGAATGCGAAAGATGGCCGACATTTGACAGGACGCTGTAAGGAGCAAGGAAACCTCTGCTATCTAGTGGATTGATGTAAGTAACACTGTAGAGATGTGTCGAAACCTAGTAAAGATGATCTGCAAGATGTGATTCGATGTCTCATGTAAGATGGAGTTGTGGGAAGCGTCAAGTTATGTGTTACTTTGTAGGTAAGACAAACAGAGACTGTATTGTCTAACGCACAGATGCTTGCGATCGCATCCACTATCTCTTTTTGTCCCCATCTTAAACCATTTGACTAAAAGAAGTGGTGAAACCGATGGCGATTCTGAGTGCGTTACACAATATGGCCCTCAGGTAAGTTAAGGGTCTTCGCATAAAGTAAGCGAAGAAAAGGCACAAGAAACTACTTGTAACGCCATAAAAAGAAATCTTTTCAAAAATATACTAAAATAAAAACAATAAATTCAAAATCAAAGCAAACCAAAAAAATCCAACAAATAACCCGAAGAAATTGATCATTTCAAATTCTAAATTTAAATGTACTAACTACAAACAATATAATTTTAAAATATGGTTTTAAATACGCGAATCGTTACAGATTTGTGATAAAATCAATACGTGTTCTTGTATTAAACATTGTTAATCCAATTCTAGGTACGTAAAAGCTTCTACCCGCCGAGACCGAGGAAAAACAAGCATAAACGAGTAACCGACGTACCGCGCACTTGGTCGTTCGACTCCGGTGTCGAGTCCGCATTTAACAGCCAGGAACTCTATCAGCACACTGACTTGAGTCAGCGCACTGACCTGAGCCAACCCACTGAACTCAGCCAACAAAGCGACCTCGGTGAACTCACTGAATTCAGTCAACCAACTGAACTCAGTCAACCAACTGAACTCAGTCAACCAACTGAACTGAGTCAACCAACTGAACTGAGCCAACCATCTGAGCTCAGTCAGACAACTGTACTTAGCCAGGCAACTGGACTTAGTCAGGCAACTGAATTCAGTGAGGTAACCGAACTCAGTCAGCGCACTGACTTAGGCCTAGCATTCGACCTATCCCAATCCACGAACCAGGACGCTCACGAAGGTACATCCTCTACGCAACAAATTAAGAGCAATGTAACATTACATAGGCCCCGTAAACGACGCGCGGAGTCCGCAGATCGCTATAGCAAAAGATTGAGATTAGATTCGTCCGATTCTAATTCCGACTCGGATGCCGAGCCGAGACGTAGGAAAGCGAAGAGCGCCGATCCCGAAGTGGCAAAGTTGATCAAAACTGTCAGCGACCCCGCGATAACAGTCGAAACTACTTTAAAGCTCACCAAAAAGGCTATTGTTAATTCTTTGAAGGAGAAAATTGAAGACGATAACCTCTGTATCATTTGCTATGCTAAGCCGAAGTCGGCGGTGTTCGTGCACGGACGGATAGCGCATATTTGCACTTGCTATGAATGCGGGAACATGGTGTGGCGCAAGGCTAAGAGGTGTCCGCAGTGCAACTGCAAAGTCAGCAACGTTCTGAAGGTGATGTAAATTAGTTAATGCAATCAGATTATACGTCGATTCACAAGAGCTGGCACTAATGAACTGAACGAAAGTTATGTCACTTGTCACTGTGTAAGAGCCTTATACGGAAGCTTCTTAATATTTTGTAAACAAATACCTGCGTTAATTCTTAGTTTCGTACATATATCAGAAAAGTTATTTGTGTCACAAGGGAGCAAAATGGTGTATTTACGGCGAGGGCGTACATTGAATCCAGAATGTAGCGAAGGATTCTACAAGAGAATCCTGGGCGTAGCGAGAGGTTCTTAAGTAGAATCCTGAGCGTAATGAGGGGTTCAAGTGTTAACGCCCAAGATGAAAATAATTTTGATCCCGAGTGGCTCATACAACTTTTCACACCAAGCATTAAGAAACTTGAAAAAATAAATTCTAAATATTATTAAAGAACAACCAGCATAGAAAATGGTGTGGCTTTGCAATTATCAACTTCAAAAAATGGCAATAAAACACTTAGAAAAGTCAGGGAGGAAAAGTTACTTTTCTGAAGGAGAGGTGTGAAAAGTAAATTTACGCTCCGAATATTTTACTTTCATGTAGTTTTTATTTTATTCGCACTGGCGCTGCAATTCGCAAAAAGATGACAAATTCATACGAAATTTGGCTGCTGCGCTACATGTCCCACGGTACACGGTGCCAATGTGTAAATAAGTAAATAAAGTTACGTAAGTACGTAGCTACTTTTTACACTGCATTATTAACCTGTATTTAAACATTTTGTGATGCACACATAGATCATTCACTGATTCAATTAATTCGTGCTAGCTCTTGTGAAGCGACCTATACTGTAGAGCTTAAACCAATTGTCTTGCTACTCTTGATATCACGCTATCGGGGAGTTTAAAGACAATTACTTTTCGTTCATCCTTACTATGGTAATATAAATTATAACAAAGCTGAGGAAGTACGAGACCAATTAAAGCTTACATAAATCGGATCTCGGACATCTTTTAGTCTTATGCTCTATTGAAAATTTGTGATATTAACATTTCATTGTTTATTGCATGCAGTCAACAGGCCGATCTGGCCGTTAAAGAAGAAACGTTTATTGACGTTGTTTAACGACCTTATAAGCGAAATCTGCTTTCTGTTTACGGTCCGGTCTATCTTTGATTGAACTCGTATTTAGCTTCAATTCCAACAGCCTTTCTAAATTGACAAATATAAGTATCGTGGGGTCAATGACTGTAATTGCCTTATAATTATAGTGTTAAAACTAAAAGGCTGAGTAGTAAAACAAGTTAGCTTCAATTACAGCATTTATCTAGGGTGCTTATGGTACGCCCAGGTTTGGTTTTTTGGTTTCTGTTTGAATATGTGGGTTACTTGAACATTTTCATACAACCAGATTTTTTAAGTAACTAAATTTCATTCAATTATCTATGAGCTGATTCAACAATACAAGATCTATTAATCTGTCATCTCCCAGGATAACAGGATCAAAGGAATTTGGGCACAAATTTGTGCCTCTAGGAGAGGACAGGTTAAACGGGGATTTTAATAAATCCAAACAACACGATTCAGATGAAAAAAATATATTGCTATAATCGTTTTAGACAGTTGATCCAATTTAAAAACATTTTGACCATTATTCCTGTAAATAATATTATTTTCTTGTAAGAACTTGGATCCTAGTCAATTTGTTCCGTCGGAACAAAACACTTAAATAGAATCTTGATTTCTGTTAAATCGTTAGATGATCACGAAGGAGACGAAGACGGCAGAACTTGCTTGACTGTTCATCTTTAACAACAGCAGTTGGTATCTTTGCGTCCTTATTCGATTTGCCACATCTATACCGTGTCGCTTTTGAAAAGCCTAGAGTAAAATTTGTATGGAGATGTTGAGTAACCCAAACGGTTTATTACCTTAAATAAAACGTGTAAAGTTCTCAACCGGTTAAAATTAACATACAATGCCAGAGGTTATTTAAAACAAGGGACGGTGCTGTTCGCTAGGTTAGGTTAGGATTTAGTAAAATTGAGGCGTTTACTAGGTTTAGGCGTACCTGTAAACTGAGGTTCTTTGGTAATTTCTAAGCATTTTTTAGATTCCGGCCACAACCCTTGACAAGCAACGCGGGGAGCGATTATTCTTATAAGGTACGCGAGATGCACATTGGTTGTCGTTACAGTGAAACTCGCGACTTGAGGTAATTTATACATTAAACCAAATCGTCAGAGATATCAATGAATCATATCTACATTAATAAAGAATGTTCTAAGAATTTCATGTTTGTAAAACATACCTACAATAAATTAAAGTTTAACTACATACGTTAAACCGAGCACGGTAGGGGGGGTTGCGTCGTGAAAAAGTTTAAAAAACGCTGATGTAGACATCGGTTACATGGTAATTCTAGTGTCAGTTCAGGCCAGCTTTTAGGTTTTCTGTCATGAATGACAATAATATTCAATAATATTATTGAATGCATGGAATTTCCATCAGTTTCAAAGGTAAAACGATAATTCTATCGTCATTCTGACCAGAATGATGGACTGAATTGACGCCAGAAAGTGTGTAACCGATGTCTTAGAGAATAACACAGAATCGCTCGCCGCGACACCGGTCGCTCGAGTTGTGGTCGAACTGTTATAATTTCATTTGATGCCGTTGATTAAATTTAAATACTTTTGCATCGATTAGTAAATAGATCTATCGGGATTGTGCAAACCGCGTCCCGTGGACCACATGTGTACGCACTTAGGGCTACGCTAGCTGACGCGGTTCGCACGGAGCAGGTGGACGTCTATTGTAAAATAATATGAGCAGCGCACATGCGCGTTGCGTGCGACGGGTTTTACCTGCGGGGCTACTCCGAAATTCGAAAATCTAAGTTTTTGTCGTTCCTTCCCTCTGTCACTTATACTATTTAGTACGAGTGACAGGGACGGTACGATACGAACTTCGATTTTCGGAGTAAGCCCTCTGTATACCGCATCCGTAGGCGTGCGCCCGCGAAGTGCAACCGCGCCAGCTAGCGTAGGCCTTTACATAGGCGCTGCGCTGTCCAAAATTAAGATATAGTAAACTTACGACAGCTATTATTTTTATACAAGTAACCGCCATTATTGGTTTTCACCTACAGTTTACCATCTCTTATTCTTAGCAAAGTAACCTCAGCTTACGGTACATATTTGTAGATATACGCTTCAAGCGTAACCACCGAAAACAGATATAATATATTCTTATAGGTTAGTGTTGAGAGCTTCCCAGCTTACAATTGGTTGAATTTGTTTTTAATGCCAAACGTAAGGATTCATTAGATCTTAGATCTCACTTAGCTTAGCTTGAAGCTTGGAGCATGGATGCGCAAAAACGAAGTCTAGTTTTATCTAGTGCTTAGCTGCGTAAAGGGAATGTTTATAAATGGCTCTAATGTTACATTGAAGGGGTATTTCTCATTTTTGTGCACACAATCATTTCCGTGGATGTCACTGCCGTGGATGTACGTTTTCTAATATTTTGAAATAGTACTAATGTGAAAATTCACAAATTATTTATGATACGTGAACTCATCATAAGATTAGCTTTATCTTTTGTTAATATTAGAAAGAGTTATTCTTATTACATCCATGGTAGTGATATCCACAGAAGTGAGTGTGTGCATAAATATGAGAAATGCCCTAATATCTTATCAAACACATTCGAAATAACCCTAGGACTAAGACCTAGCATAGCATACCAGCATTTTCGCGGAGAAAAATACTTTTTTTTTCTGACCGATTAGGACTTCTAATAAATCGGATATTGAAGCATTTACTTGGTAGATACTTTAGTAGGAATTATTAAAATCAATTAGGCATTGCGCTTGTAGGGTACTGAAAGAAAAGGAGCCTTGTCGTTGACAGGTAAACTTAGGGGTTAATTGGCTGTTTAATGAACCACCGCAGAAACCGATACGTTACTTATTAATTTAATGTCTCGGCGGATTCTGATGATGGTGAAGGTTAAATATTTGCGTTTTAGAAGTGCGGAATATGTTCACAATGAAATTATTCCGATTCTAGCTATTAAGGAAATTTCTGCAAAATATATCCGGAACCCATTAATCGATCAATATACTTGTGTATTATTTCTTCCGACGAAGCAACTACTCCACTAAGCTGGACTATTTATTCATACTGCCGTGAATTGCTAAGGGTAAGATCTCAAGGCTAATAAAATAATGTAGGTATTTAGACGACTGTATATTTTAGTGTTCTAAATTGGTACCATTAGATTTCTTTACATGTGGTCGGTATTTAGATAATTTAATTTAAAATTAGCTTCGGTTTTCCACAAAAAACTGTGGAGTTTTTATATGCAGCAAACCGTATACAAGCAGTTGATTCAACTCTTGAGATTTATTTGATGTGTTAATTTGTATTGTTGTTATTAATTAGGTTAATTTTAAATTACACCATGTGACAAAGGAGCCATTTATTTGCATTTTTAAGGCATACGGCGGTAACTTCGTTGCGATTAATTTATGTATAAATCATTCAAATTGTTACTTTGACATTAAGAGTATACCTACTATATTATCTTTTCAATCGAATTATTCGTCAGATGTAAATTGAATGAAAAGATCTAACAACATATTTTTCTTAAATTCTGACTCAACCTTCCGTAACTGCAGTACTGTGCCATAAAAATAATCCAGACAATTTCATGAAAAAAAAAAAATTGGGACACACAAATATAAATAATAGATACAGCAAAAAAAAACACAATAATAATAAAGTGAATACAAAATACAAAAAATAAATAAAAATACTTATTTGCTTGTGCCCGAAATGGTCCCGCCTCAGCATAAAATGCGGACTCCTTTGGTGGAGCCAGCGCTGGCTGGTTTGATTGTTTTTATAAGGGTTTCTATGTCAGACTAGTTGGCGCTAGTATCGTTTAAGGCCGCCATTGAGGGAATAATAATAAGGTCTGTTTGACAACTTTGACATTTGTGTCATGTTTGTGACAATTGTGATTGATTAAATAACAAGACTGGCCAGCGACAGCTGTCCACGAGAAACCGCGACAATTTTTTAAGAAAATGAGGCTGACAACACTTACTGTAGGTAGGTACATAGTTATTATTAAAATTTTCCAAATATTAAATTATACTCTAGACTCTTCAAGCTGCAACAAAATTCATGTAGTAATGTGAGTTGTGTTATTGTCATTCCTTTTGCTGGGCAGTTGTGAGATGGATCCTACTTTGATCCACATGTATAGCTTCTGGTTGTTGCCGTATTGTTCTGCATATTCACCTTCTTTCGGTTTACATTTAGAACATTACTTGTTTCCAAGTCTGCAGCTTTACAAATTGATATTGTTTCCGCTAAATCTAGCTTGTCTTTCCGGAGCAGGTCCTCTTTTGTATTGCCGTTATTCATTCCCGCGATCAGAACATCTCTTACTAATTCCTCCCGCATTTCTTTAAATTCACAGTTAAGACTTTTGTTTTGAGGATCTGTCAAAAATTCCTCAAAAGGTTCATTTAGACCTTGTGTCCTAGTAAAAAATCGGTGTCTCCAGTGTTACATTATTTCTGAGCAAAAAGTGGTCATTAAAACGCTTAATTACTTCTTCGTACGTCGTCGTGGTTCCATTAGATATATTGAAGTAATTATAAATTTCAACACCTCTTTCCCCAATGGAATTTAATAACATGGCGATTTTACGGCGATCAGTCGCCTCTTCGTAGTTGGATGTAATTAAGAAAAAAAAAAATTTTTGTAACCACTTGGACCATGTGCCCGCATTATTTTCGTAATTAAGCACTAATTCTTCAACTGGGCGGAATTGTTCAGTTGTTTTTTCTTTTTGAAAGAACTTACTTGCTGCAGATTTCGTGTTGCATTTTTCTGCCTCCGAGTCCGTCATGTTTAATAAGCATAAACCAGACACCAAGTTGTGTTATTGAAACACTTTGTATTGTGTTTATAGTAATTTTAATTAACTTATTCATAATCATAAGTAAGTAACAACGAGGATCTGCTTCCTTGACAAGATGGCCGACGTCGTAGTGCTGTGCCAATGTCATAGTGATGTACCTCAACAATGTATAAAAGTTGAGTGGACTTTAGGAGTCCCTTCGTAAATTTAAGACCTTTGCGTACAGTCCAGAGCATCAATTTTTGTACCTACCAATTTGACCAAATTGAAATTGAATATATCTTCTAACATTTTAATTGTAACATAATCTTATAAACATTTTCATTTCCAGAATGTTAGGAGGTTGAATTAAACAAAAAATAATTTATTTATTTCTTATAAACAGAAGTAACAAAATTATCTTAGCCGGGCTAGAATGACAATATGACAATTTCGAGTCTCAACAATAATGCTACCAGATTATAGTTTCGTAAAAAATTCGTGGACAGCTTTTGCTGGCAATCGTAAGAAAGACTAACGTCAAACGTACCTCACGATACTCACGCCATCTAGCAATATTTCACGTGTCAAAAAAGACACCCTTATAGTGGTTGACCAATGATTTCATACATTGGTCGATGTTGAAAGCGTACGGCCTCAAAGACTGGTTTCCCCGAAATCGTCTTTAACCAGGAGCTAAATTTCCAGTCGCACATTTTCCTTTTCTTGATTTAACACCAGAGGTATTTATTCCTAACATGATTTTTCCATTAGTTTTTCCTTAATGTTATTTTTCTCAATATGCTTTTTTACTGAAGCTTATTTTCACAATCGCTTTTTTTTTTCAATTTTAATCGACACAGAAACATAGGTAGGTTTAGGTTACGTTAAGTTTGCATCGGCCCGAAGGGCCAAAACTACACAAAAATAGCGGAGCTCCGTTGACACTGTTTCTGTGTCGATTGGAATTGGGAAAAAACGCGACTGTGAAAATAAGCTTCAGTAAAAAGCATATTGGGGAAAAAAGCCTTTAGGAATATCTGCGAATGGTAAAATCATGTAAGGAATAAATAAGTCTGGTGTAAATCAAGAGTAGCAAAATGTCCGACTGGAAATTAGGCAAAGAGGATTTTGGGAAATGATCTAACCAGTCGCCTTAAGCTTAAGCTTCCTTGACATTCCGGTGAAAAATCTTTACATGGATGTTCAATCAAGCTAACCCGTCTTTCTGTTGAAATTCTGGATTAATTTTAAGACACCGTGTATTTGAAAGATGCTTTTTATAGCTTTTTAAACCCGTTAACAGTCGTAGTAACTAACCATGGGTCCTGTTTGTGTAAACACTTCTCTGTTTAACTTAATCTGTTTCCTTGCTGTATCATATAATTATTCTCTGTAAATAAATATAATATTTTATGTGGTACAGTTAGAACATTACCAGAAATGTATATACTTAGGTGTAGGTAATCACGTTTTCGCCACTTAATTTGAATATTAGGCCAAAGTTACCGCTATTTCATATTAACATTCATTTCACTAAACGCTTAAAAATAAGATAGATGTTTTAACAGACATTTTGTTGATTAATAGAGTCTTTTAGATTAGGCATTTTTTGTTTCTAATTAAAATCAATCCCACCATACATCCTACCGGATAGAGGATTTATCTAGAATTATTTTTTCTTGTTAAATTGATATTTCTTCGTAAAATTTATAAAGAACTATTTAAAATGTTAAAATAGATAAAAATGTGTATAGTAGATTATAAAAACGATTGTATAAAACCTCGGTTCGCTGAGTTAAGTTAATAAAAAAACGAAATCGAAAAATAAAAGCTTTTTTTCAGCAAATTTTTTTTCATTTACTTCCAACAATTTAGTGTTTCGTAGAAAAATTGAAATAAGGTAAAACAAATGAATGTAATTCCAAAGACTGGCTAGACGTATGCCGATGTTTTTTGCTGCCATTTTGTCCATGTGGGATAATGAAAGAGTTTAGAAGAATTGCTTCGCAGGTTTGTGGTTTTTGAATGTAATTTAGCACATGAATTTTGTAAAACAGCGTGCGAGCTCTGATTTGAACCCTCCTCTGCTTGAGAGGGGCCATAGGTCAAGCCATAGGCCACCACAGCTTCTATTGATTATAATTGTTACGAATCCATCCAAATGGTCAGTTCATTAGAGCTATTTTTTAAACCACATCACTCGAAATTTGCAAAAATCTAATAAAATGTTCAATTAGGTACCTTCACTTTCGTTCGACATCAAAATTCAACATCTTCTGTATAAATAATGGTGTGCCCAACAGGGTCCATGATCGCATGTCTTTTTGTAACATCTTTGTGGATTGACATTAAAGTATTGAGTTATGTGATTACAAAAATAGGTTCCCTAAACATAATTGTGCTGCAAATTCGCAACGTTGACCGGCAACTGGTTTTACCTAGACTAGACTCAGAGTATTTCGCATTAAGTCAGATTCGATTCCGTGATAACCTAACAAACAAAAAGTTGGAAAACTCCCGACATTGTCACTTTCAAGTTCAATATCTCAAAAACGGCTGAAGCGATTCTAAGGATCATCGCTAGAAAACCTACTTTCAAATGAAAAACGCATTTTAATCGGTCCACCCGTTTAAGAGCTACAATGCCACAGACAGACGCACATAGCGGTGAAACTTATAACACCCCTCTTTTTGCGTCGGGGGTTAAAAATATGACGCATCCTACCGACTACCGACCCTACAAGTAGAGTCGTATCAGGTATTTATGCAAGCCTTGTGACAGATATTGGTTCTGGACTGGAAGAGTCCCTGTATCCGTCGAAGAATGAGTCATTTTCATTAGAATTCGTCAAGCAATAAGTATCAGTAACTTGTGACTAGTTACGCAAAAGTAATGCATGGTAGCCGTGAAGCAGTAGCTGGAAGAGAACATCAAAGTAAGTATACAGTTCCTTTGTATTCTTCAATAAGGCCTTTTACTGGCATTACGTAGCGTAAGGGCCATCTATAAAGTACGTCACACAAATTTTGACTCCCCATCCCAGCCTATATTCGTCCCACTGCTGGGCACAGGCCTCCTCTCAGAACAAGAGGGCTTGGGCCATAGTTCCCACGCGGGCCCAGTGCGGATTGGGAACTTCACACAAACCATTGAATTGCTTCGCAGATTTGTGCAGGTTTCCTCACGATGTTTTCCTTCACCGCAAAGCTCGTGGTAAATTTCAAATGTAATTCCGCACATGAATTTTGAAAAACTCAGAAGTGTGAGCCGGGGTTTGAACCCACGACCCTCTGCTTGAGAGGCGATAGGTCAAACCACTAGGCCACCACAGCTTTTTGACTATTTTTAGCAAAAATATTGGATACTCTTTATTTTATTTTTCCATAAAATACAGCCGTGCAAATTTTTATGACTAAGTCCAGCGGTTGTGATTTCGAGATTTTATCCCTATCCGTCGAACATCAGAGATAAAAACTAAAAAGTTATTTCTCATGTCCAGCTATCCAAACATCAAATTTCATCCTAATTCGTCATTTTTGCATAAAGGAGTAACACACACTTACAAAATTTTGCATTCACACAATTAGCACAGAATAGAATATTTAGTAGAATAAATTTGTTTTTTTTTTTTATTTCAAATAGCTGGAAAACGAGCATGAGGATCACCGGATGGTAATGGTGATGGTGTTTATCGACTTTGTAGGGAAAAACGCCTTTTGATATAGGGCTTTAACTATACCTATTTAATGAGGTACAGATGGTATGTATAAGTAATCGACATCCATGGAATCCATACCTCATATACCTACTCACATTTCTACCAGGAAATGCTTATAAATACGTCGTTTGTTTTGCCAAAAATGCAGGCGCACTGTGGGCTGTGACATCTGGCTCCAGAACACGAGTAAATCAAACTAATTGGACGACCATCAAGCGTCATCCTTTAAAATAGTACGGCACCTTAACAGAGAGAGATGCAATACTTATCTGATATAGGTGCGTCTCCCTTTTAGGAATGTAAGTGAGGGAAACAGTCGCACTTGACCGAGCTCTCCCTCGTTTTGATTGATTTGGTGATTCACTCCCGCACAAGGGTGCCAAATTCTATATAGGTATATGCACTCCTTCCGTGTGGTACGGATGCTTATGAACACCTAATAACGCTGTATTAAATAGGCGTCTCTACCGGCTGCCGATTAAGCAATTTGCAGATACTGTAATTAAAATTAACGGTAAATGTAAGTAAGTTAACAATAGCAGTTAATTAAGTCGGTTATCTAGATTTTACGAGATTTAGCTGCCTATTTAACGTGCAAAGCGAGTCGCCGGAGCGAAGCCAGACAGGACGAACCCCGCGAAATGATAATACGATGCAATTTGCGTCTAAATAACTGCTTATTTCAAAGCCGAGGTTCCAATACCAATCAATAACAAACGATTCATAGCTTCAGGTGATTGAGACCTTTGTGTACGTTCGAACTTAATTACATCACCCATTTACACAGACCCAGTTGTTTAAACAAAATACTTACGATACTTAGGGCAACTGAATAAGTGATTCATCGTATAAAAAATAGACGTATGTGTGTGTACCGCTAGGCAGCCACCCCCGCGCCGCCTCTGCAGTCGGTACATCGCTCGCCGACATATTCAGTACCCGTTTGACGTCCGTGGCGGCAACAGTGAACTTCACAAGTCCAACAAACAACCTACTGTGAGTAAAATTTTCATTTGTTTTTTTATGACTCATGTCAAGTGTTTTTTTAATTATTTTTTTTAATTTTTGTTTATGGCACGAGTGATCAAAGGCTGATTGTTCGTAATGGAATTTGCAGATTGTCGTGTTGGTTGTTTAGGATTGTTAACGGAACTGTAAGGTTGTTTATGATCTTGGCATGACTTCACTGCCGATTGAGGTGTTTTTAAACATCTGCCCAGTGCAGGGTGCATTGTCTTTGTGTGGTTACGTCGACGTGTGTCGGGAGTTATCGCAGACATGCATTTCCGGTGGACGTGAACAGTATAATAAGATTTATAAAAAACAATGAGCCATTCTATTGAACATAATATTGTTAGTAATTGATCACAAGTCTCAAATCGTCGTATCAGGAAACGTGTACAGTTTTCCCTGTAGAATTTTTCTTCCTGGATTTATACCGAATCTGACAAAAAACACAAAAACACTTTCCTGTCTTTAAACGTCTTATTAAATATGACGCCCTCTTTTTATTTATCTTTCGTCATTTTCCTCTGATCTTTCCGAGCAAGAGGAAAGAGGGTAGTTTATTATACTATAACTTATGCCATAGAACGTAACTTTTGTCAACAACGTTACACTCAAAGTTCGCAAACTATGACAATGACATTAAACAAATGAATAGCTCGGGATGAGGCTCGTAAGTCGTAACTCAAATCGGAGGGTTCGCTGACGTAGGGGAGACAGAACGTTCAATTGATACATAAAGAAAGTCTGCAAGCAATTCGTTGCGTTAATTTGTCAGAATGACAGTTCAACTTTTATGATTTGTTAATGTTGTTAGATTTTCACAGCAGTGTGCTAGTTAATTTCCGAAATAATTTATCTCAAAAGCGGTAAAAAACAGGTTAACCGTTCCGTTTCGGTTCGTTTGGCACGATGCGATGTATTAATTATGTTAATAAATGCAATTAAGCAGCTTCATCGCTGCTTCTACCAGAAGTCATTCAACTTAGAGCTTTAAAAATAAAATAAACTTATTAGATAAAAAAGGGACACATTTTGTACGTAAAATTGTGTCATATAAGATTTATATGGACGAAGCCAAGTTTAATGTAGAAACATCAGTTAAATAAAGCACAGTAATACTGTAAGTTTATATAAATTGTCGAGGAGCAATAAAAAGCCCTTGAAAAGGACACTCCGTTTTTGTCCTTGAAAGCGATGTTAACGAACCCAAGTTTCGTATCGGTTGGGGTACTAAATATAGACACATGACTAACGCATAACACATGGACACGAGCAATAATCGACCGTTGATGTTTCGAATAACAAACTTACAAATTTATTTAAAAGTTTTCGAGTTGCATTCCAAACCGTCAAAGGGACGCAATCGTTTGAATTACTAATATACCTACCTTGTAAATACCTATATATAACGTTAACATTTATATACTGAGTTCAACGACAGCTCAGGAGTTTCTTCAGGAACTGAACGAATCTGCAATTAAAAAAAGATTCATATTTCAAATTTAAACCCCCTTAACAGCATTCTAATGTAATGATTCAGATACTTTTAGCCGTTTGAATCAATCCACATTTTGTTAGTATGATAAAATCAGTATGATATACAATACAATAATCTGTTGATCTTTTACTGCATAACGTAGTATCGTAAATCACGATTACAAAAGATTTACTACGTTACTTACTCAGCTAAAGTCAAACCGGTTTGGATGACATGTAAACTTTCGCCGCTTTCTCGCTTGCCTCCACAAAAACTGCAATCAGTGGTCTCATGATATCTTACAACATCCCAAGTGATCTTTATGGTTCTTTAACCATGAGCAGTTAAGGATAAAGTGAAGTGAAGTAGTAACAGATTAATTCTAAACCAAGGGTGTGAGTCCCTTGATTTTATTTTTAAAGCATTGAATGATTTAATAAACGAATTATAATATGCTGTTGTGCGCGATCTTGTCTTCGTCCCTCTGGAAATATTTTTCAGAATCGTTTAATTTTGGTTCAGAGCCTAACATGTAAACAAGCACTCATACACCACACACTACATAGTCATTTTTATACCTTAACAGAACGTGTAAAAGCAGAAAAATATGTAATTAATGCAAAAAAATAGTTTTTAATTACTGCCAACAGTTTACCAATTGTATAGTAATTTTATCATGAAAATAAAAATACTAAAATAACGTATTTAAACTAAATACCGCCGACGTGGCGTCAGATATTTCCATGGTAAAGCCGTAGAAAAGATCGCTTACATCTTTATAAATTCTGTAAGTCTTGTTGTTCTATTTTGAAAATATTGGGCAAGCCGGTGGGAATAGTTCTATGGACGCTTCGCCATCGCCACGTTAATACTGCGTATTTTGATGTGTTTCAAGCATTTCGCGAGTATTTCGAGTTTACGTTTTACAAAATATAATCCGATCAATTTGAACTGATCCTTTAAGACATCTCAAACTCGTGATTCGCTTTTAAGGAGTATGGCCAAAGTTCTCACAAAGATCTTTCGGTTGTGTGTTACAATTATAAGCACCTTTCCACCCACGAACATGAAATTACCCTTAGTATCATCCAGCTACATGACTAAAATGAGGTTTAGATTTCAAATACATGGGTTTGGTGCATAATTTTCGCCATTTTTCGCAGTAAATTTCGAGATTAATATTGATCACATTAATTGAATGAACAGTATTAGGCTAATATTGGTGTGTAATGGTTCCAATTATGTACTTATTTTCCTGTTGACATCTTCCTGTTAATTTATAATAAAAGGAAGACTCGCACCGCAACTTTGTGGTATGTGGAGTATTAAATGGAAAAGTTGCAATTATGAATTGTAACAATTTAGGTCATATTGTAGCTGTATTTTATACCAAAAGAAACAAAGGTAATATATTCGACGCAGACAGGACAGTAGATGACGTGCGAAAAGAAGATGGAGAATATTTCCCGTCTGCGAGTAAGGGACGAACGTACTTCCCGAATAACCGAATCGATTGCCTTGCCTGAGGGTCTGCGACCGCCCCTAATTTCTAATGTTAGGGATGTCGCTAGAGACCTCTGTTGGATGCTGAATGACAATAAAAAGGGAAAAAATGATAAATTATTGAGACATCATCATAATATTATATTACTTATATATTTTTTCTTTTCGTTTTTTCTATGAGTCATGTTACTTGAAGTAAATGAATATTCTTATGATTATAATATAAATAAAATAGAATATACATATAAATATTTTTCTTCTGTCTTTAACGTCATAATATTACTGTTGCTACTTTGATGAATTAAATTAAACCAGTAGAAACGAGAGACTAATTAATTTAAAATAATTGGTTGTGCCCTGAAAATTCCGCGATGGTCCCACGTAGGAAATACGGCCCAAGTTCTCTCATTCTGTGAGAAAGCCTGTGGCTGCTGTGGGACATATAAAATAAACCGATATGATGACACTGGTTTTCCAGTGGTCATACATATCATATCGCATCGTCTGTAGGTAATTAAGAATTTCTTAGGCGATACTTATTTACTCTACATTTAATTCGTATTGCCGGTTTTCGGACTTAATTTTTTCTTTGTTAAAAATAAAGTTGTGTTAAATACTTGTGATGTATAGTTATCATTTAATAATATTTGTAATCTGTTTAAAAAAAATCTCGTTGACTTTATTGCCTTTTTTTTATTCATAAGTGCTTTTTATAGCTTAAATTGAATAATAAGCTAAATTAAATTGAATATAAGATATTTTGACTTTGACTTTGTTTATTTGAAGTTAGTAAATTAAAAATATTTTGTCGTTTTCAGTTTGCAACCATAGTCTATGTGATTCGATATACAGCCCTAGGTAGTTAGGTACCCTACGCGTTGGTCTGTAAATCAATAAAGTGTACGCAGGGGAGCTGGGTTTGTGCGGCGAGGCTGCACCAAATAAGTACTAAAAAAAACTCCAAACTACCTACAGAGCAAAACTTAGCTGCACTAATTAAATAACACACCTAATTTATTGCTCCCGTCCAGATTTTACCATTCTAAATAAATTCATTTTTGATATATTATTATGAGAAAACGCCTGCGTTCTAGACCGTCATATACTTACATAAATTAAAGTTAATCTAATATATAAAATGTAGACCGTTTTTAATTAGTCTAGTGCATACTGAAAAATCCGGTAAAGACAAAAAGCGCGCGTTAACGCAGTTGCGATGGCGTTAGAAATCTTCTAATTGCCGATGTTCGCGACGCTCCATAAAATTTTGAGTCGTAGTTTTTAAAGTTACATTCTAGTGGAGGTCGTTGACTTCGCGAAGTGGTTTCGGTGCGTTACCGAAATTCGCTATTGATTTTTGATGCGTTTTTTTTGCTTTGATAATTTAACTTTGAAAAAAATGTTTTATGAATAAAAGTTTTTAATAATTATTAGTTATAAACAATGTCTCAGTCTTAACTAAATTCTTTATTTAATCATTAAATTTCATATAGATATAGAGTTCTTATGTATAATGTGCAAGCAGACTAGGGCGAGAAACACGGTTTATATTATGGAAAGTTGGTTGGAATCTTCTGCAAAAAACATCTTAATTTGATTGCTAAAATAACGATCTCTTGTCCGGGTGAGCAGTTAGTTCTAATGGAATGCCGAAATGTTTCTCCACACACGGTATAGATGTCGCTAGCGTCACTGCTTAAGTGGCTAAATAAGAAACAAACAAGCTGAGATATGTGGTGCATAGGGGAAATTCGTGTCTGTACGTTGACCAGGGTGTAGCGTATAAATAATAGGATGAATGACAGGAATCGATTCCAGTGCTGTCTATTTTTCTGGTTTTCTGTGCTCTATATTTCAGTTTTTATTTTCAATTGATGGAAGGGTTTATAATTACCTATGTCGTTTGTTTTTTGAAAATTTAACTTACGCGGTTTTGTGCTCTGCACTAAACGTGGTTGTTACTTGAAGACATACCGTTCTTATACGCGGTTGATAGCGACTGTCCAGTACACCTTGCAAGTTCTTGCAGTTTCACACAAGTGTGGCATTCATTGCATGGTAGACTTTTTGGAGGCGTCGCGTTGCGTGGCGTAAGAGTGTGTTTAGGTCGAAACGAGTAGGCGAGTAACTAGTGTACGAGTAGCCGCGATGAAAATTGCACTGTCCGAGCGTCACTCTTAGTGCTTTCAGTATATATGCCTACGGACTCGGCGGATACCCTTGCGAGTATGCTGAGTGTTTGACTAGGTCGCTGCAATCGTGGAGGACTGCCAAAAGAACTGTGTTGTTATTGCCGATAAATGCCAGCACGCTAAAAATTCGGTTTAAGCTCGGAAACTTATTGTTGTTGTTCCTTAAATGGAAATAGTCGGACGTTGAATTCTTGCGGTCTGTCATCAGACACTTTCACATCTTAAGTGATTTAACGGTGCACAAAGTTGGTTGGACCATTGCCTTGGTTTCTGAATCAGCGTGGAAAAGGTATTAAACGTTATAAGTCATAACAACGACATATTCGGTCCGAATACTACCCGTGGAAATTGTTTCATAATGTTAAATAATAGGGGAAATAAAATAGATGTAACAGAAATGTAACTCGGTTATATGGGGTGAAAAGAAATTTACAAAAGTCTCACTTTATAAGACATTGCTAAGAAAGCTTGATTAATGACTTTCCTAATGAACTGATTAAATGTTCATAATTGACTACGAATGTAATAAGAGATTATGTAATGATATAGGACATAAAATGATAATTGATAATTTGTATTTAAGTGTGATTGATATTCTCACTTCTGCAGCTAGTAGTACCTATGCCGTAGCCGGTAAGAATAAAATAAATATGTGATCGGGTGGAATAAACATGTACGACAGGCGCACGAGAGGGCTAGGCTGGCGTTTCAGACCTGGGTTGAGCACGGTAAGCCTAGACAAGGCTGGAGTTATGATGTCATGTCAGAAACTAGAAAGGTTTTCAAACAAAAACTTAAGTGGTGTCAAGATAATGCGGAACAAATCAAAATGGATATCATTGCGACACACCATACAAGTAAAGACTTTTCTAGTTTTTGGAAATGCACTAATAGATTGAGACCTAGATCTGGTCTGCCAGTGAGTGTTGAGGGGATTAGCGAGCCGTACCAAATTGCGAATCTCTTTAGGGCGCACTTTAGGGTTGACTCCTCATTGGGTAACGGGGAGTACATACCTAAGGGAAGGGGGTCGTTGGGAGGGACACCGGTAGTGTTTACTGCGAAGGAGGTGGCGGCGGTGGTGAAGAGCATGACTCGTGGGGTGCACGTGTCGAGAGTGCTCGCATTACTTTTTTCCCTCTGTGTTAGCCACTCCTACTTGCCGGACGAGATGATGAAGACGGTGGTAGTCCCCATAATTAAGAACCGTACAGGAGACGCCTCTGATATTAAGAATTATAGACCCATCTCATTGGCCACTATTACGGCAAAGGTGTTGGACAGTATGCTTGACAAACAACTGGACAAGCACATGTGTCTCAATGACGCGCAGTTCGGCTTCAGAGCCGGGCTTTCCACGGAAGCGGCAGTTCTTTGTCTCAAGCATACTGTCCGATATTACACGGACAGGAAAACACCCGTATACGCGTGTTTTCTTGACTTGTCCAAGGCTTTTGATTTGGTGTCATATAGTAAGTTATGGCAAAAACTGTACGAGGACACCACGTTACCCAGTGAGTTGATTGAAATGTTTAAGTTCTGGTATGGTCACCAAAATAACGTGGTAAGGTGGGCTGACTCGTTATCTGACACATACAGGACAGAGTGTGGGGTACGACAGGGTGGGCTCACGTCACCCAAACTCTTCAGCCTGTATGTCGATCGGCTGATTGATGAGCTCAGCAACACTATGGTCGGATGCTCAGTAGGAGGTAAATTTATTAATAATATAAGTTACGCAGATGACATGGTGTTGCTGGGCCCGTCAATAGGCGCCATTAAAGATCTTTTAGTCATATGTGAAAGATACGCTGAGGCCCACGGCCTTAGATATAATGCCTCAAAGAGTGAGTTGCTGGTGTTTAAGGCGGGTACAATGAGCTATCCACGTATTCCCAAGTAAAACTCGAAGGCACTCCTCTAAAGGTAGTCGAGGAGTTTAAATATCTGGGGCATTGGGTTACAGCGTCACTTAGCGACTGTAAGGATATAGAGCGAGAGCGTAGGGCGCTGGCGGTGAGGAGTAATATGTTGATCCGTAGGTTTGCCAGGTGTACTAAAAACGTCAAAATTTCTTTGTTTAAGGCATACTGCCAGTCATTTTATACCTGCAGCCTGTGGGTCAATTATACTCAAAAAGCCTACAGCGCCCTACGCGTTCAATATAACAACGCGTTCAGAATGCTGCTGGGGCTGCCGGGGCGCTGCAGCGCGTCAGGAATGTTCGCGGAGGCGCATGCAGACGGCTTTCACGCAATCATGCGGAAACGGGTCGCCTCGCTGCTGCAGCGCATCACTCGCAGCCCCAACAGCCTCCTGAAGACAGTTTCTGAGCGGAATGACGGTCCATTTATGTGCCACTGGAACCAGCTGCATGTGTTGCCCACTTAATATTGTAATGTACTTAATTTATTGTTCTTAATTTCTATTTAATTTCTATGTGTATGATCCGAGTTGGTCGAAATAAATTTATTATTATTATTATTATAAACAATGTCTCAGTCTTAACTAAATTCTTTATTTAATCATTAAATTTCATATAGATATAGAGTTCTTATGTC
>NC_133487.1:957839-960971 GCF_025370935.1 Choristoneura fumiferana | reverse complement strand
GATAAGCGCATCATGTCAAACCGGCCAACTGCGAGTCCGAATCGAGCACTGATGGTTCTGTATAAATTTAAAAGTCAGCAAACATTTCTCGTACCCACATTTCTATGAAATGTTATACTGATTGATTACTGATTTTCAGATACTTTACTTATGTTCTATTTCTTTAAGAGACTGAAAAAAAAACCGGAAATTTATAAAACTTCTCTCCTGGAAGCCCTAGGGTTGTATATTTTGATCAAGTGAACTCAGAAACTTTTTTTTAAGGTTGCAAGAAACCACAGCTCTGAGTGTTTCATATTCGCGATTCATACGCGTTCCTGCGGAAAAATCTTGACAGACAGATAACGAAGTGACAATACGGGATCTTTTGAAATGAAATGATAATTTATTTGCTGAACATGAGAGTAAAAGATGGAAAATGTTGTAATTATTTGTTTGGCTTGTCCCTTTTAATGCACGAAACCCTGAAAGCGATTACTAAAAATAAACACATCAATCTCCATACAACCTGACACAAAAAACATTTTCCTCGTATCTTTCAAAGGACATGGATGGCATAGCAATACAGAATACAATAACGGACGACGCGTAATAAAGATATCACGTTGAAAATATCTCACACCGTGCTCCGATCCGATAATGGATGTGCACGAGCATTACCAGATTGGAAAAATATGTAAGTAGGTACGCATGAAAAATACGGTGATCATGGGAGTAGACTTTTATGGAGAATCGCAGGTGAACTTAAAGTAAATATGAGTAAAATAGCCTAAGGCTGCGTCTCCACCGTAATGCGAGGATGTGTTGCGAATAATGTGTTAATATCAATAGGCGTTTTATTTAGTTATCCTCGCTCAGCCCCAGCCGAGCTATTTCAATGTAGCTCATAATAATATGTTTGAAAAAATTTTTTGCCAGTAAAGACTGTCGTACTTATCAAAAATCTGACGTATATCCCAGCCTTAATTATTATCACAAACACTTTAACGGCCAACCTACGTATCGGTATTTCACCAGTAGATATTTCTCCTAAATCTTATTTGCCAAATAACTACGTAGTCAGTCCAAAGTACTGTCACAAATAAATAATTGATAAAAAAAAGTACCAATCAGTTTTTTAAAATTATATACCAATTTAAAGTACATTTAATAAAAAAAAAATTTAAGTACTTAAAATTTCAAAATGAACCTTGTTTTTATTACAGGCCCTTAATCGCGCAGCCAGTCGTCTATCGCGCACGCACCATTTTTCATGTCTATTTCAGCGACTGCTTCTTAAAGATGACTTCAGGCTCTCAAATTTTTATGGGGTTTAGCACAGACCTTCCCCTCTAAACCTGCCAAATTTTAAAGTCCAGAGGATTAAGGTCGGACTGGAGGAAGGCCAATCTTCGTGTCTTATAAAGTCGATTTTTTGACGGCCAAAACCAGGCTTGAGTGGTCTTGGCTTTGTGTGCTGGCGCAGAATCCTGCTGGAACCAAAATTATGCCTGAAAATAGCGTGGGGCAGATCTTTGACATGCTTATCAAAACCGTCTCTTGGTCACTTTCGCACTGATTTTGACCCCTTTCGCAAAAATGAACCTCAGTTGGCCCGTAATAAGATCAGAGAATACTCTTCAGAGCTCCTAGCGTACACTCTTCATTATTTTATTGTACTTCTCTTCAATATCGAAAATCTTTTCGTCGTAAAGAGGATATCACGGTGTCGATTTTCGCGTACCGCTTTAACAACTTCCGGGATCTTTAAACCTTATTGTTTTTAGACGGGCATTAAGTAAGTGCCCACTCATTTTTTGTATGCTCGCAGACTAAGATCTTCGTTTAAAACCTTTTTGACGGTTTTTCTCCTGACACCATCTGCAAAGCCATCAACTTCTGTTTTCGGACAGGATTTCTTGCTATGCGTGCCTTGGATCGCTTGATCACTGCTGGTGTTTGTACGGAGCGAGGCCGGCCAATTCTTTTCTTGTCCTCAACACTGGAGACTTCATTGTACCTGTCAATCGTACGGTACACAAACCTAAGCGTTATATTTACATTTTTGAGCAACTTGAAAATGGTACTTGGCGAGTGCCCACAGCGGTGCAATGCTAAAACAGCTATTCGGTTTTCTTTCAACGTCCACTCCATCGTGAGAAATTGCAGCGAATGACTGTTTATTGTTTTAAAATAATTGACAAACATTCAAAAATGGAATTCAATCAAATTTTCTTAAAATCATGTTTTAAATTTAAAAAATAATGTGCCAGTGACAGAACTTTGGGACCGACTACGTATGTCTGTCTCATAATCAAAGAAATTAGACCTAAAGGGCCCCATATAAGGTACGATCCGTCTGTACGATCGATCTGATGAAAATCGACGAATCGTACCGTGTGTGGGGCCCTTAAAAGGTCACAATGGAGAACGAAATGCAAACCTGTGACACGTGATGACGTGACACTCACGCCACTTTGATGTGATGACTTTGACATGTTTACTTCGCAACGCCATTATATATTACTCAGTAATTTATTCCATTTTTTATTGAAAATACCGCTAATCCGAATTTTCTACCTACAAGTTGTCGACTCGGAAACAAACGTCAACAACTGAGATAGTTTAGTTTGAAGGTAGTTGGTGATAGTTTTGAGTTTTGATAAGATCCATTCAAGTTTTCCGGCAAGACGTTTCGTTTTACACAGTCACATGAGTCACAGTTCTTTGTAATGGATACTTTTTTGGCGTGACGCACGCGATGTGTTGAAGGCGAGTCGTATCTAAGAGCTAGCTAGTATGAAACGGAACGTTTATTAACTACCAAGATGGCGACTGCGGTTTGTTTGTCAGTGCATTAGAATTTAACGAAATTCTCCATATCCGAATTTTGCGGATATATGTTGTCGACTCCGATCGACTAATTTTTTACGCTCTTCAATTTGATGTGCATTTCGTTCGAGTCTACCGTACCCCTGGACGAAATTATTAATATAGATGATTATATCATGGACAGGGATATTTGGAAATAATTCGATCCGCATTAGCGATCCTTCAAATAGCGAACCTACTGTGTTAAAAATAAAGTGTGTTAATACTTGTGATGTATACATATCATTTATAATATGTAAATCTGTTTTTAAAAAAAAATAT